>NW_026694083.1:0-104899 GCF_021218885.2 Marmota monax | reverse complement strand
CCCCCACTCAGCCAAGATCATCCCTAAGAAACAATCTATAATATCAACACATTACTGCATCCATTGTCCCTTTTGTTAAGTAAACAGAGGTGGAGTAATCCTTAAAGTGCAGGTAAGGAATGAGGGAGTTCCCCAGAGCAAAATGGCTCTGGCAGCTGCTGGGAGTCTCTCAGCCCCACCTTTTACTTCCAAGATTAGTTCCTCTTGTTTGGTTTGACCCCAGGCACTAGGCATTTTTTTACATCTCCTAACTTTTCAGTAGTAAGCTCCCAAAAAGCTGATCCTCTGTTTGCAGTTGTTTCGAATGCTAGTCTTCCCCAAGAAAGCAGAGTGGGGACTCCTTAAAAGTCCCCTCGGGGGTGTCAAAATTTGTGACTGAAAATTTGGTTCCTATCCCCCAAAGCCAATTAACGCCAATTTAATAATGAGGACAGGGCTTTGAGAAAAGTCAAAGCGAGATATCAAAGTTGTTAAATCCCCAGTAGGCATCTCCATTTGTACTCAAGCCGATTACGTGAGGGAAAGAAAACATTGCTTTCCTAATCTCACTTAGCAAAAGGAAGTAAAGTTTACCACCCACTTTGGGCTGCATTTCCAAGACTCCGGGAAAACCCATTCGCTTCTTTGGCCCCGGGATTTGGTGATCGCTGCGGCAGGAGGGGGGCAGTCTCCTGCGACTCCACCTCTGCCCCCGCCCACCCCGCTGTGGTGGAAATGTGCCCGGTGGCCGGTCGCTGGCCGGGTGGAGGGGAAGAGGCGGTCCCCCGCCAACATTACCCCCACCCCGCCTGCCTGTCCCTTGCGCCCGCTGGAGCACTCCCCCTCCGGAGAGGGGAGATGGTGAAGGGGCGGAGAGGACAGATGGGTGGAGGGGCCGGGAGGAACGGGGGTGGGAAAGATCCGCTGTACTGCCTAGTTGAATCCTCCTGGCGGACTGCACGAACCCTGCCCATGCAGGAAGAGATTCGCAGGGGTCCTGCCAGGTTAAAACACATGGCTGTTGATCTAGATGGCCATGGGGCCGGGTGAAAGACAATGTCTCTGACTTTGTGGATTAGAGGTAGTTACTCAAACAGAGGCGATACAAACGTGACATGGACACACAGTAAACGTTTAACACAAGTTCAGAAGCAAAGATTAAAGACAGACAGTGAACTCAACCTGAGAAAAAGAATAGCTGGCAAGACCTGATGGGTTGGCAGCAGAATCCCTTCTCACCGAATGAGGGCCCATCTGTCCCTCCCTGAGTCCTCCAAGGCATCCCTTGCAAGGACGTGGCCTGTGGCTTCAGGACACATCTGTCCACCACTGCCATGGGGAGCTCACGCTCTCCGCTAGCAGCCACTCTGCCAATCCTAACCAAAAAACCGAACCCAAACAAAAAAGCTCTGAGAGCTCACGCTCTCCACTGAGCCAAAAACAAATCCTGAATCAAAAAGCTCTGAGCGATCGCAAAGGAAAAACAAGAAGGAGAAGAAGGAGGAGAAGAAGAGAAGGAAGAAGAAGAGGTGCCTTACTTACCCCCTAAAGGAGTCCGTTGGGGTCTCCTTGTCCAGCGATGCGCAGTTCCCAGCCAATGCACCAAATGTAAGGGTCTGGCGAAGTGTTGGAGAAAGAGACCACCAAGGGACTGTGACTCATGCAACAGCAAAAGGGGTTTATTGAGATTCCAGCATGCTGGGGCTCCATGCCCACTCAAGAAGGGAGAACAGCCCAGAGCCCAGAGCAGGGGTTGTGCAATTTTTAAGTACACTTTTTTTGGGGGGCGGGACTTTACATACATCACAGTCTCTTTAACAAGTCATCATACACCGCGGGAAAGTCAAACAACAATTCTTAGACTTGATTAGTACATACATTGGTGGGAACAGGTCGGGCAGTGGTGATAGGTCAGTTCTAAAGCGGGGTACACATTCAAACTGATTGGTTTAGTCCCTGCGATGCCTACGTGCAAGACCACACAGAGCCCTTAAGTTATTAAACAACCAGGCAGTCAGGGGAAATATTTACTGGGCGGTTCCAAGCATTGTCTTAACAGCTACAGGAATTTCAGGTTTTGCATGTAGCATAGGAACTTAACAATACCTAATCCTTTACATTTTAACTCAGGCCTTGCAGCTTAGAAACTTTACAATGCCCGGTCTTTTACCCTTTAACTTTTACACTTTAACTTTGATTTCTTTTACCCTTACAATGTAAATAATCTGGTACCTTTTTAATAACACTTGCTTCCCTGAATGCTGAATATGACACCAGAGAAGCATGCCCAGGCAGTGTAGAGTATAAAGTAGAAAGCTTTATTAAAGGATAGCAGAAAAGACTTGCTACCAGAGGAAGAAGAGGACCAGGAATACATGGAAGCAGGAGGTCTTCCTTTTTTTTTTTTTTTTTTAGCTAAGGTCTTTTAGTCCTTCCACATTTCTGTCCTTTGTTTTTCTCTATCCTGCAGAGATAGAATACAGATGGGGAGGCATAAAGGTGCGAGATAGGTGGTCTGTAGGAGTAATCTGGGCTGGAAGAGCCAGGGGTGGTTTGATTAGCACCTTGCTGTTTGCTGGGAGCTACTTCATTAACAGTTCTTTAGGATGCATTCCAGACCTTGGGGACATTAACATTTCAATATCCCCAGGTGTTCTTCCTAGGACTCCCTTCTGGATAATGGTCTCCAATTTCTTTATCTTACACAACATTAGACCCAATTTACCTAACTACACTAACTACCTATCTTTAAATCTGGCTTCACTGTTTTAACATTAATATTAACCAGTAGCTTTAATACATTTTTAAATATATGTTTGGATTGAATCAATAACCCAAGAATCATTGAAGCAGAGAATCTAATATTATCTCCAATAGTGATTTCAGTTATCACAGAGTATGAGTTAAAATTCTCCATTGAAGAATTTACTGTGTGTTGTGTTCTCATTCCAACCTCCCATATTTGTTCAGTCCTTAGTTTTAGAACAGTCTAACATAAGGTGCCCACAGATACAAAAGTCTCTTGGAATATTTAGAAAATATCAGTTTCTGAGTCTTGCCTTTTAGACATAAGTTTGACTATAAGTGTGTAGCCTCTAGGGGAGTAGTTGTGAAAGACCTAGGCAACTTTACTTTACTTGGGACCCCATTTTGTTCTGAAACTTAACTCCTGAACTACTGCAGTCATAAAGCCAGGAAATACCACAGAAAGCTCAGCTCAGAGTTCTCAGAAAAGCCACAGTTTGTGATTGCCTACGATAAGCCAAGATATCAAAGTATCTGAAATTCCAGACAGCCCCCACCTAGGTGTGGTGACAAATATTTAAACCAGAAGCCCTCCAGCTCAGCACATACCTTCCTTGTGACACCTTCATGGTTTAAACCAATCATTTTTAAGTTTGTCAACCCCTTGAGCTAAACAATAATCCTTTCCGGATTCTTTCCCACCACTTGATATGCTAATCATGTTTTAGGGTTGTTTTATGATTTTCCCCTGATGTGATTTGCTATGATGTATGTAAAGTCCCTGCCTTTTTCAAAGAGTGTATAAAACTGCTGCAAACCCTCAGGTTGGGGGCACTCAGCATCACCAGTTGCTGTGTGTGCAGAGGACTGAGCTAGCTTGCAATAAAAGGCTCTTTGCTTCTTACATCAATCTTGGTCTCTAGTGGTCTTTTTGGGGTCCTGAACTCAGCATATCAGTTGGATGCTGTGAAGCTGGAAGAAATTTTCTGATGTTTCTTTCATCTAAAAGGAAGTTCATTATGGGGTGACCATACCAAGAATTCAACTCAGAGGCATTCAACTACTTAGTCACATCAACTGCCCTTTTTATGCTCGAATTCAGACGGGACCCCCAAAAGACCACCAGAGACCAAGATCGATGTAAACAGCAAAGAGGTGTTTATTGCTAGCTAGCTCAGTCCTCTGCATGCACAAACAGCAACTGGTGACGCTGAGAGGCCCGGACCCCAGGGTTTGCAGCAGTTTTATACATTCTTTTGAGAAGGCAGGGACTTCACATACATCATAGCATCTCTTAGCAAATAATCACACACCACTGGAAAATCAAATAACAACTCTAAAACATGATTAGCACATCCACTGGCAGGAACAAGTTGGGTAGGGGTGATTGGTCAGTACAAAACAGGCATTCATTTGAACTGATTGGTTTAAGCCAAGAGGAGTGTATGTGCTGAAATACATTATTTCCCAACATGTTATCAACCACCATAAACTACTGGGAGGGTCATCTGGCATTCCAGTTATTTCCCTGTCTCATGCTGATTGGTGGCTGCTAGGGGGTTGCTATGGATCCCCACCTAGCCTGATTGAGTCAGGGACACCTGGCGCAGCATATCTCTACTGTTATTTGTAGATAAACAACTTAGCATGGTGGGAATGTGCCTAGGAGTGCTCTGTGGGTCTTTCCAAGGACAAAGGTGATGTCCCTTCCTTGGATAGGCTTTGCTCTGAGGTAGAGGCTGGTTTTTCACCCTATTTTACATTTTATTTAGAAACAGTTCGTTAATGTCTCACTATTGCTGAGGCTGCTTTGAACTCCCCATCCTCCTGCCTCAAACTCCAAAGTCCCAGGGATTACAAGCATTCCCACCATGCGTAACTGAAATTTCATTTTTTCAAAATTAAATACTGTGAATAAAGCTACAATAAAAATTTAACTGCAGTTATTTCTTTGAGAAAAGTTTCAAAATTAATTAACTTATATACCCAGAAATATTATTACTGGAGTTTATGGCATTTTATTAAACCCAGGTTTATTATTATTTCTTATTATTTTAATTTATTTATGTACTCGAGATTAACCCATGGGCACTTTGTCGCTGTGCTATAGCCCAACCTGTTCCCCTTTTTTGAGTCAGTGTCTCACTCATTTGCTTAGGACGTTACAAAATTGCTGAGACTGGTCTTCAACTTAAGATCATCTTTTCTTATGCTCCTGAGTCACTGGGAGAACGGGCATGTGCATCCTTGCTCTGCTACACAAAATTATTATTACTGGAATATATGTCATTTTATCTTAAGCTTTTGAAGAACCTTTACACTTTTTTTCAAAAATATATTTATTAATTTTATATTTCACCAATATTTTTGCATGTATATGTATTCTGCATCCCTGTAATCTTTCAGATATTTCTGTAATCTTTCAGATATTTATTTGCTTTTGTTTGGTTTGGTACTGAGAACTAAACTACATCCCCAGTCCTTTTTATGTTTTATTTTGAGACAGGTTTTACCAAGTTATTTAGAGGTTTGCTAAGATTCAGAGACAGTTCTCAACCTTTGGGATTACAGGCTTTTGCCACTGCACCTGTCTCACAGATTTTTCCTAAAGCCATTCTAAGAGCCCTGAAGAGGGTGTAGGAAACCTATTGGACTCATGCATTAAATCTCCAAGTCAATTTATGTGAAGTAGCCATTGTAAGAGTGTTCTGCAAATATTTGAATAAACAGGGATTTCTTGTTTCTAACCACTGTTCTAAACCACTATTGGGTATCATAGTCCACGAAGGTGCTAGAAAAAACAATGTACACTCATTGGTTTTCAATCTATAGATTAGCATAAGCTCAGTCACCTTTACAGAGCTTGGAACTTCAGTACATAGTAACTTAAACATAGTATGTTCAACTTGAGAAACTCAGTGTACAAGCAAACTCTTTTTATAAGTAATTAATAGTTCTGGCTTTATTACTGGGGTGAGCATGTTTGGGGCTGAGCTCATGAATTGCTTAACTCACTCAGGGATCCAGTTTTTTATTGTATTTCTCCCTATTACATCCACAATACAAACTCGGGAGAATATTTTCTGACAGCAACAGCAATTGGGAAAATACATTGGCAAACGTCTTTTTGAGATAATCTCACAGCTCTGATATTTGGCTATTTCTCCTGCCTTGAACTCAGCTCATAAAACATTTGCAGAGGCCTTTATGGCTCCTAGAAATCACCATATTTTCTGTGGCTTAGACACTTGTATATCACTTCTCCTACACATCTGTTTTTCTGTGAGTGATGCTGGCAATAGAGATTTGTTCCCAAATGCAGTGCTTTGCTCAAGAAAAGACTAATATTTAGTGTACCCCCACTTTTCATTCTGATGGAAGGTAGATATTTTCTAAATTGTCAAATGTACTTAAGTCTCTCTACTCATTTATAACTTTGGTAAAGAGACACTCAGAACATGAGTAGTTTTTAATAACTGTATTCATAGATGGAGGCAGAACCCAGAATTTTAATATTCTGCTTTATTTTCAACATCATCTCCCCTTGACATAAGCCTTTTATTGTGTTTCTAAGTTTGGAACGGAATACCTTGCACATTCTGCATACACACTCTACTAGTGAACTGTGCTACTAGTCCAAACTTTCAACATCAGATTGGATAATTTCCCCATTCATGTCTAATATTATTTTTTAAATGAATGGTTTTCTATAGGCCTTTCTATTGCTCTTAACAATGCCAAAAACAACAGATGTATGTATTCACATTTGGTTAATTTATGATTCATGTCTTTTTCTGGTATTAAGAAAGCATATAATGTACTTTCCCTTAAAAATCCCCTCATCCCAACGGTTTTTCTTTGAAAATAATGTTACATATCTATTTCTGCAAAGCCCTGCAAAATTTCTCTGTATTTCAACTGGTTTTTTTTTCTTTTTTTTCTCTCAATAAATGTTCTGTGTTACTTACACAAGTATATTTATTCATATTATTATAAGGTATATACTTATTTCTGTAAATTTATAGTATACAAAAATGTGTTGTAAAATCATCTGTTGTTCAGTGATGTACTTCAAGTAAAAATAATATGTACCCTAAACATTCACTAATACAATAATCTAGATGTCAGTATTCACTATGACATTATAAAAAAATTTAGAGTGAATTTCTTGCAATGTTTACCCATCATTTAATGAGGCATATTTTGTATAGGTACATGCATATTACCATGATATACAATTAATATTTTATTGCTATATCTCAATTTAATCATATGTCTTTCAAACTAATTTGTCATTTGGAAGCACCCACACATGACACACTGTGCATATGTACCTTTTGTGTGTTTTGAAAATTTTTGCTTTTGCTTAGTATGTTCTGTCCTTTACTCTCCTTTTTACGAATGTGTTTTCAAAATTATTGATTTTTCATGAATTTTAGACCTTTTATTTTATCTAGTGAAGTCTGTAGATTTTCTTTATATCCTCAGTGTTAAATGCATACCATTATGTATAGCTTTAATGTTGTGTAATCAACCCCTAATATTTTGCATATTTTACCCCAATTCTGAGCACTCTGGACAATTAATGTTGAATGGAGGGGATCTTAAAATTATTCATGCACAAGGCAGGAAATGGATGGAGCAGGATGTTAGACTGGTGGATGCTGTGTTTGCAGGTGGCATTTTTTTTTTTTTTGCAAAAATAAAAACGTATTGGTGGATGGGCTGGGGGTTTGGCTCAGCTGTAGAGTGCTCACCTAGCATGTTAAAGACCCTGGGTTCAATCCTCAGTGCTACATAAATATAAATAAAAAAAAATGAATTGTGTTCAACTACAGCTGAAAAATAAATATTTCAAAAAATTGTGAAATATATGGGGATAGGGAGGAAAAGAGCAATAAAAAATTAAGAAAAAAACTTGAGCAGTAGCAGGGTTCATATGCATCAAGTCTACAATGGCCACATGAGGGTAGAGGGGTAGTCTTCTTGGAAGCAATAATAAAATTTTGGGAGAAAGAAAAAGGTAACTGTTGCACAGTTCCCAAGTGAGAGAGCCAGGTGAATGACTTCTCTGTTTAACTCTTCTTTTGTATAAGTGGAATTGGAGTTCACAACATATTCCACAGTAAGTAGTAAAACACCATTTCCAAGTACTTTTACACTCTTTCAAGGCAACAAGCTCTCTTTGACAATTCCAGGCACATTACATCTGTTTACTTTTTAGTTATTCATTTATTCATTCCATTATTTATTTGTTTATTTATTCACTTTTCTTTAGTTGTCATTGTTTTGATATTCCTGGTGATTATATAATGCTATAAATATCCTGAATGTTAACTTATCTAATATTGGTTTATGTGTTTATTTATATACTTGTTATTTGAACATTATCCCCTTTGACAAGCCTGATTTATATTAGGTCTTAATCTTGTTTTATGAATACTTGATAAAAAAACACATTATTTCAAACAGCTCAAGGATCTATCACCTGAGCATAATTCCAAATCACAAACTAAAGTGGGCCTCTGGGTCAACTAAAAGCTGTGTCAAAACTCCTCTTTGTTCCTATACATACCTTAGAATAGGACTCCTCTCTCACTTGTATTCACTTGTATAAGTTTGAGAGAAGACTAACTTCCCAAAAGCTGCATTTAATAAACTTAAATGAGTTTCCAATGACTAACCCACTATTATTTTTAAGTTGTTTAAATTCTTGACCTTGAAAGTGTCACTGATTACTTTTTTATTCTCTCTCTCTCTCTCTCTCTCTCTCTCTCTCTCTCTCTCTCTCTCTCTCTTATATTACAGGTCTAACACACAAATATTTTTTCTGGTAAGACACATCCTCAGCCCTTTATAAAATATTTTATATAGAAAAACTTTTTTTTGTTTGTTTGTTTGTTTCTTAGAGCCTCACTAAGTTGCTGAGGATGGCTGGCTTTGAATTAGTAATCTTACACCCACAGCCTTAGAAGACTCCAGGATTACAGGCATGTACCACTTCACACAGGTTTTGATACTCTCTTTAAAATACTCGATCACAACTCTAATAATTAAAATTGCATCACTCTTTTCTAATGCAGTAATATATTATTAACTAAAATATTTTTGAAACAAATTTATTGAATGACTACCATTTTATTCCCAGAGTTTATTCTGTTACCTCTTTAGGACTTGGTAAATGGTCTTCTTTCTTCTTCTTAGAATATGGGTATCTCTTGTTATCAAATGGGTTTATTATAAGTATGTTGAAAATTATTATTCTTAACCTATCACCAATCCCCACATTTCCAAGAGTATTGAGGGCAGAAAAGAACAATATTCATAACTAATGAATTACTTTCTTTGGAAGCATAATTCCAGTGTCCAAGGTGGATTGCAATCAAGATGCTTCAGTGGTAATGTGGTGTCAGAACCACCACCCTAGAGATTTGGGAACTTCTAAAGCACCATGTACATCTCAGAATCTTTTACTCACCTTTTAAATACAATTACTGCTGCTTGCATAAAAAAATAAAACACTATGTATAAGAAAGGTAAATGAGAATTAAATCCTCTGGAGGCACCGAGGTTGATCTTTAATTCTAGTTGATAATTAGTCAAATAAGAAAGACCTTGAAATTGCCCCATCTTTCCCAACTACATGAAATAGAACATTTAGATTACTGAACTGAAATAACAAAAATGCATTTCAGGGATGTGGTATCAAAGAAATTTTAATGGCAGAATCTTGGAAATGTGGGATAAAATTATACACACACATGTATAGTCATATAGAGAAAAAGATAAATGAGAGTTCATAAGTGCAGGGGTAAAATCAGTGTGCTGCGTGATTTGTATGTACCAGGTAATGATAACATCCAAAAGATGAAGATAGTAGCAATTGATGTGATTTACAACTCTATAATTGTGGAAAATAATAAGAAAAATTTAGTTAAAAAACGATACTGTTACATCGCTTTGGATATGCCTCTTTCCTCTGCTGTTCATCTGAATTTGATTCTCTCAAATGAGCTTAGGTGAGTAAATTGCTTTCTGAATTATGGTTTTCTTTTATTTTCAGGATTTTGTGAGCTCTGTCTTGTGATGCCAAGTCCTGAACTCACTTTTATGGCTCTTTTACAACTTACTCAATAATTTTGTTCACTGAACTGACTTTTCTCTATTTTTGCAAACAATATTTGTAAGAGCCAGTCTATTGGAGGGTCTTCCATATCATATAATATGGTTCTCAGACCCTGTGGGTTTTGAGGGTAGTTCCCTGCTGTGTTATTACCATCTTTCCTATGAAATAGGGTTACCTCTCTTCTGTGTTTTGAGTGCTCCATCAACTCAGAAGAGAGTTGTGGTCACAAGCTAAGGAATACTAGAATCCATGACATTTGAGAAAATGAAAGGAATAAGGTTCTGTTAGAGATTTTATAGGTAGTATGGCTATTTCATCACTTCAAAATACTTTGAAATTTGTACATTCACAGTCAGTCACTCACACTGTGAAAGTCTTTTGTATTTAAATAATCCATAATTGTAAGAGATAATTTCTGTTTATTTCATTCCAATAAGTGTCTAATTCTTTTTTTAGCCATATTATAAATCTAAAATTACTGTAAATTCAATCTATGTATTTAAATTTCCATCATAAAATGGGATCAGCATTAAGTACGAATTAAGAGTGCATTGAATAAAGTTCCTATAAAACATGATTGAAACTTCCCTGCCTTTTCTGAGTGTCAGAATCAGGTTGATCAGGCATCTTTAAATTTTAAAATAGTATGTATGTGTATTTGTGATTCATTTCTCAGTATGAGTTTCTTGGGCTGGGGATATAGCCAGTTGGTAGAGTGCTTGCCTTGCATGCACAAAGCCCTGGGTTCAATCTCCAATGACACACACACACACACACACACACACACACACACACACACACACACACACACCAAAAAAATAAAGAAAAAGAAATACAGGGTTTTTTTTTATGTAACCTACTGGTGTTCTTTGATAAACTATTCTTTTCATGCTAGACACTCACATGTTCTCTTTGCTTTTAGTTATTTCTGGTAACCTCTGCCTTAATTATTATTTTCTTATGAACCTAATAGGGATACATTTTATTACTTGGAACTAAAAATCCTGATTTTCAGAGAAGGAGGTTTCTACTGTTATACATATCCTGATCACTCTCGTTTTATATTTTGGAGATTGGCTGATATATTTTCAGCTTTTTAACCTACTCAATTTAAATATGGTCAATTTGTTGGCTAGTTTTCTATCATTTGTTTTATTGAGTGAATGTAGTTTGATCAATTTTAGTGTCCTATTCTCTACTATTCTATCTCATTGATATTGATTTCTTCAAAGTTTCCCATCAAAGTTGCTGATTGGTTGTAGGTATATCTAGCAATTAAACTCAGGGCTACTGAGCCTCATACCCAGCCCTATTTTGTATTTGATTCAGAGACAGGGTCTCACAGATTTTCTTAGTGTCTTGTTGCTGAAAATAACTTTGAACTTTAAATACTCATCCTCAGTCTCCAGTGCTACTGGGATTACAGGCATGTGCACCTTGCCCAGCTACATCTTGCATCTTTTAATTTGATGTTATTTTAAACTTAAAAATACAACTATATTGCACTTAGAGAAATATATTTCCATTTGGTATATAACTATTATTGTGGTAGAAATTTGGGGGGGGTAATATTTCTCTATGATTTTTCCATATTATGTATTAAATTAATTATATGATATATCATTATGTTAGTGTTATTTCCTTGACAGTGTTTTACAACATTTAGTATTTTTGTAGCTTTTTTTTGTAATTTTTTATTAGAGCTTTATGGTAATACATAGTAGATGGGTTCATCCTGACAAACTCGTACATACATGGAAACGAAATATATTTTATTAATGAGGATTCACTGTTTTTTTTTTTTTGTTGTTGTTGTTGTTGTTGTTTATTTCTCAGCTTCTAGATCTTTGAATCTCTTTTTCTACCTTTTTCAGGAAACAAACAAACAAAAAACCTGAAAAACATTTGAACCATTCTTCTGCCCCTGGCTATAGCCATCTCTACCCTGTTTCCTAAAATACTTTGCACTTTCATTTCCACCATACTTCTCAAAATCTAATGTTCCCCATTTTCCTAATTTCTCTTTCATGTTTTGGTTCATTCCCATTGGGGTTGTGGCTCCACGATTCTGCTTAATTTCCATGCGCTAAGATCACCCATGATTTCCTAAGCTTAGTCTGATTTCACTTCTCAGTTCTTCCTCCCTGCACCCCCCAAAACCAACGTCTTTCTCTTTACTGACAACAAACAGATAATGAAAGGAAAACAAACAAACAACTACTATTTGAAACAGCTTAAAATGGATACAATATAACTATAAAGGAATTTTTTTAAAACATGTGTAGCTATCTTGTAAGTAAAAATAAATAGGCTCATATTTCTTCAATCTTATGTGACCCTAGTCTAGCTACTTTCAGACACTTTTTAGTGTTTGTACTCAAATTTGTCATTTTATGATGAGTAGGCCAATGACAAAATTTGGATTTATCCAAGAAATAAACATTTAAAAGTATTTATTCAGGTAATCATCACATCTGATAAGCCTATAAAGAACATAGTGTTGTAACTTATTCATAGGTGATTGTGAGTTGTTTTAGTGTAATTCTACCTAGTAATTAATGTGTTACTACAATGTGTCCCTTAGGAACATAGCTCATAATTTACTCAGTATACATTAATTAAAATATGATTTTTGAGAGACTTTAGCATGACAGCATTAAGATATCCATGAAAGTTTAGCCCAGCAAAACTAACTAACAGGAAAACAAACAAACAAACAAAAAACAATTCTAACTATTTATAATTGCTGCTCCTGAAATGTAGATCAAGAAAATATACAAGTAAAGGTACAATCAAATGTATAAAAGTCAATAGAAATACACATTTTTCTATTTTCTTAATGGATATTGAAAGCAACATATAAAACTGCATATTTAGAATATATGTCCTTAATACCACAAAATTAAAAAAAAAAAAAAACTCACACTATGTGGGAAGCATTCTCAGTATTCTTCTTTATATTCTTTGGCACATATTTTGGGGTTTCTAAAGAAAAACATGTAAAAAATATGGAGTGTCTGCAGACTGAAGTGTTTAACATTTTTATTCATCACCCATACACATACATTTGTCTTGGTACAAAATCCTGCTTTAATTTTATTAATTTACACTTTTTTTCAAGGTGCAATCAATAGCTTCAGGATGAGTATCTTGCAGTCAACCATGTGCTCAGTGTCACATTAGTTATTCATCAATAGATAGTCCTCATATGAGCTGAGGAAAAACTATCATTCAATTTCAGTCAATCCAGCTTTTCTTCTGTTGAATGTGCAGGAGCAACTCTGTTGTAAATTCTGTAAGTCTACAAACTTAACTAAGGCACTGATTAATTAATTGATTAATTTAAAAAAATACTGTGGAATCGACTTAAGTAAATGTGTGTTTCTTTATTTTATTCTTCTTATTCTTGCTCTTCTTTGTACTGGGGATTAAATCTAGCAAAGTTTTATAATTGAACAATATTATCTCTGCCAAAGTTGCCCAATTAGTTTTATACTATAATTAGTATCAGGAATTAAATCCAGAGGAATTTAACCACTGAGTAACATCAGAAACTTTTGTTCTTTAGTTTTTTTTTTCCTTTTTCTTCTTTCTTTATTTTTATTTTTGGTACAATGCACTGAAATCATAGGTGCATACCAACTAAGCCACATTCCCAGGTTTTTTTATGCTTTATTTTTAGGTTGGGTCTCACCACATTGTTTATAGCTCTTCTAAATTGCTGAGGCTGGATTTGAACATGCAGTCTTCTTGGTTAAATCTCCTAAACCACTGAGACTACATTCATGCACCACCATACACAGTTTTTTTTTTTTTTTTTTTTTTTTTTTGTGTGTGTGTGTGTGTGACAGGAAACCTCTATTTTGATTAAGGGCTTACTAAATTTCTGAGGTTGTCTTTAAACTTGAGAATTTCCTGCTTTTGCTTACTGAGCTGCTGGTATTACAGAAATTCATCATCATGACTAAGAGACATGTCTTTATTTAGTTGTCCTCACAATCCCTACTTACTAAAATTATAGATGTACACCAACATGCCTGGTGCTTGCTGAGCAAATGTGAGGTAGTGGGTTCAATTCTCAGCACCACATATACAAAAATAAATTAAAAATTAAAGTCTATCCACAGTGTGTGTGTGTGTGTGTGTGTGTGTGTGTGTGTACTATAATTAGGCTTCATGAAACTGGATAATGAGCTAAAAGTAATGTATATGTCCTGATCTCAGTGGATTACAATTCTTCAATAATTTACAATATATATCATGTACATTTGATTTGCAACTCTAAGTTATCTCCTTCATGTAGAAATGAAAATTGAGGCTAAACAATGTGTAGGTTAGATTTTTTTCACTAAAGAACTAAGTGCTGGATTTTGTAATTTAAAGAACTATTATATAATTTGTTAATTCATTTTTAGTAAATTGCAGGTATTTGGATTTTTTAGGGGTTTTGGTGATTGACCCCATTGACACTTTACCAATGAGTCACAGCCTGAGAATTTTGAATTTTATGATGTGGTCTCTCTATGTTGCATAGGACCTCACCAAGTTGCTGAAGTTGAACTCCAACTTGCAATCCTCCTGCCTCAATTTTCAACATTTCTGTGATTATACTAGTGTGCCACTGTCCCCCTACAGTTATTAGATTTTAAGAGAGCATAAGTGGAAATAGAATGACATTGGTTAGGTGGCTTTGTATTTGTAATCCTCTGGCTTCAGCCTCCAAAATTGCCAGTTTTACAGATGTATGATTAATTGTATAATTTGCATCTTTTTGAATTACTCATATAACTAATTTGTAAATAACATATGAGGGAACTTTATTCTCAGGATTTTATTTCTCAGGTTTCATTTTGTCTTTTAGTAAATGCCTTCTGACTTCCTTTTCATACATATGACTGTTCTTATTAGGTTCTTCTGTTTGAAAACGTGGCTATGAAATGAAGATGATTTTTTTTTTTACTTTAGCAAAGACCTGTGCCTTGCTATGTTAGAGTAAGACCCAGGACCTATACACTAGCATAGGTAAGAGAGGTTGCCAACACTTAACTAGAACAAAAGCAGGAGTGAGAAGGCTGAGGAGCCCAGTGAACTGAGGAGAGTGTGAGACTAAGCACACTAATCAGCAGGGAGATAAAGTTTATATTCTATATAAAATAAATAGGTAAGACAAGAAAGCACATGAGTGAAGTAGTAGAAGATAGTGGCTAATCATGTGACATTTTTATTCATTCTTAAAACAACAATCAATAGAATAGTAGCAGAAGGTTAATTAGAACATGATAAAAGTTCATTTTAGCAATAAGAAATATATACAATACAAAGTTAAAAATTGGCATGAGATATTCTCTCAAAAAGAGATAAATAGACAGACATGGCAAGACATGCCTATAATCCCAGGACTGAGGGCTGAGGCAGCAGGATTATAAAATGGAGGCCAGCCTAATACACTTAGAAAACCCTCTGTCACTGTAAAAAATTCAAAAAAACTAGGGATGTAAATGACCTCTGGGTGCCATCTGTGTTCCAAAAATACAAAACAGAGAGAGTGAGAGAAAGATAGAGAGAGAGTGAGGGACAAAGAGAGACAAAGAGAGACAGAGAGAGACAAATGGAGAGAGAGAGAGAGAGAGAGAGAGAGAGAGAGAGAGAGAGAGAGAGAGAGAGAGAGAGAGAGAGAGAGAGAGAAAGAGGCCACAATTAAAATGCACATTTGTACATGGGTTGTGGCAAAACAGTGAAACACCTGCCATACAATTCTTTATCATTTAGTATATTCACATGTGTACCATCCCCAAAATTTAATTCCACAAACTATTTTAGATGGAAAGAAATTAGTGCCCACTAGCAATTTTTTTGTTGTTGTTGTTTGTTTCTTTTTCACATAGCTCTTGGCAATGACTAATCTTTGTTTTGGCTTTATGAATTTACTTGTTCAGAAAATTACATATAATATTAATTATAAAACACATTACAGTTTTTCTGCTTACTTTCAATTAGCTTAAGGTTTTCAAGTACACATTCATTGTAACATTTAGTGCTCTCATGAAACATATTTTCTCAATGTGGCTAGGATAATGACTCAGAGGTAGAGTGCTTTCCTAGCATGTGTGAGGTCCAGAGTTCAACTACTAGTAACACAAAAATAATATTTCTGAGTAATATTCTACTGTGAGGATTTACATCTTTCCATTTATCTATATACCTTGCATTGATTTTACAGTTTATTTCTTAAGAACAGTTCAGCAATAAATATTCCCATATGAATGATTGTCTCAACACATTTCCAGTTACTTTTGGTATATTTCAGAGGTAAATTCTTGTTCATCTGGTAATTATTTATTTTACAAAGAAAAGATCAAGATAATTTTACTTTTGCATTAAAGAGGCATGAAATTTTCAATTTTTGGCATACCACCATTTTTTTCTTTTCCATATTGATCCATTTTAAGGTATTTTTTGCAAATATTAATAAATTTTGTTTACATAATATAAAACAGTTGCCTTTGTATAGGCAAAAGGAACAAAAGAATACTGTCAAAAATAAACACATAGTGGTTTATTCAAAGGTTTAACAAAAACAAATTAGAACTGTTGCAGCAATTGGTACATGTCAAGTGCTTTGAAGTCATCTAGATTTTAGGACTTATCATTAATTTAACAGCTTGAAAATTTTTGGGGTCTCTGAGATGTATAACATTTTTCAATGGTTGAGTCTTTTATCATGGGGTAATTGTGAAGGGTGCATTTTGGCACTGGAATATGAGAGCCTTAAAAAAAATATTTGGGCTGTGGGCTCAATCAGCTTCTTAATAAGGAGGATTGACTGCCCTCTGGCCAAGGTTAAAAATTGGAACAAATAGTTTTTTAAAAACAAAAAGAAAAATTTCAAAATAATGCCTTCACTTTAATGTTGAGGTTATTTTTTGTACAGAGGATTTTTCAAGTCCAATTTATTATTTATTTTTTTTTTGAAGAATAACTAAGACTTCACAGCTAAATCTGATTTATAAATATGTAATTATTTTCTTAATTTTTATAATTTTAACTCTTATAATGTAAGATACATTTCATGTTAAATATTGTACATAATCTCATCTAAAATCGAATAACATAACATGAAACATAAATATTCATTTACATCAATTTTGCTTAAAGCAGAGTCTATTAATTCTCCATTTAGTTTTTCTGACAAAATTGTCAAAATTAAATTGACTAGAGATGTGTAGTTTACTTATATACTTTCAATTTTTTTTCATTATTGTATTGTCCAATCTTCTTCATATATATACTACCCAAATATTCAAATAATTATAATGCTTAAGGTGATAGGATATGTCAATGTAAATAGGATACACTATGTAACAATAAATATTTTTTACTTAATTTTATGAGACATAAAAAGAACAACTAGTGAGAAAAATTGAAGCACAACTTTTTTAAAGAAAAAAAAATTTTTTTCTTGTGCCTGGGATTGAACCTGGGGGCACTGCACAACTGATTAACATCCACATATACCTTTTTATTTTTATTTAGAGACAGAATCTTTCAAAGTTTCTTATAGCCTCAATAAGTTGTGGATACTATCTTTCAACTTATTATTTTTCTATCTCAGCCTCTTGAGCCACTGGAATTTTAGGTTTGTGCTACCATTCTTGGTTAGTTTAAGTATTTCACAAAGATGAAGTATCATTCACCTGTGTTACTGTAAATTATTCTCACTTATTAACAGAAATGTTAGTAATTAGAAAACTTTAGGGTAAATGTGGCCTCTTTAGTTGATAGCTGAAACTGAATTTTCATCTCTATATCTTTTGACAGGAGTGGCTTTACTTACATCAGGTGTGTCTTACAAGTGATTTTTATTTAAATTATTAGTTGTTTTCCATTAGTTTTTATTCATTTTTTTTCACTAAAACTCATAATTGTATTTATTTATATTAAATATTTATAATAATTATTGCAAATAAATTTAAGATGGTGTCCTATCAATGCATATATATCATAATTATGGAATGTACTTTCCATTTATGTCTATTATAAATAATTTGTGTTGACACAAGTTTCATGTAGCTTCATGTTTTTATATAGAAAGGCCTAGATGATATTTTCATCAGAGTTCTAGTGCATTCTTTGGTATCTTGTTTAAAAGTGCTGTGTTCTTCTACACTCTCATTTATGGGTTTTCAAATTTTTATTTTTAGCACTTTTGGGAAACAAATGAAGTATTCTATTTCTAGAATTTCCAAAGAATATTTTATCATCATGCCTTTTGAATGCATTGTAGTATTTTCATAAAAATGTATTATTTATCATGATACACGATCTTTTTGATATGTTTCTGTATCCGATTTGCCATAATTTTATTGAGGATTTTTGCATGCAAGGCTGGTTCAATATACGGAAATCAATGTTATTTACCACATCAATAGACTGAAAGATAAGAACCATATTATCATCTTGGTAGATGCATAAAAAGCATTTGAAAAAGTACAGCATCCCTTTATGTTCAAAACACTAGAAAAACTAGGGATAACAGGAACATACCTCTATATTGTAAAAGCTATCTATGTTAAGCCTCAGGCTAGCATAATTATGAATGGAGAAAAATTGAAGGCATTCCCTCTAAAATCTGGAACAAGATAGGGATGTCCCCTTTCACCACTTCTGTTCAACATAGTTCTCTAAACATTGGCCAGAGCAATTAGATAGATGAAAGAAATTAAAGGCACAAAAATAGGAAAAGAAGAACTTAAATTATCACTACTTGCAAGGGACATAATTCTATACCTAACAGACCCAAAAGGGTCTACAAAGAAACTACTAGAGCTAATAAATGAATTCAGCAAAGTGGCAGGATATAAAAACAACATGCATAAATCAAAGGCTTTCCTGTATATCAGCGACAAATCTTCTGAAATGGAAATAAGGACAACCACCCCATTTACAATATCCTCAAAAACAAACAAACAAACAAAAAAACTTGGGAATCAACCTAACAAAAGAGATGAAAGATTTATACAATGAAAACTACAGAACCTTAAAGAGAGAAATAGAAGAAGATCTTAGAAGATGGAAAAATATACCCTGTTCATGAATAGGCAGAACTAACGTAATCAAAATGGTGATATTACCAAAAGTTCTCTATATGTTTAATGAAATAGATAAAGCAATCATGAAATTCATAAGGAAAAATAAAAGACCCAGAATAGCAAAAGCAATTCTAAGCAGGAAGTGTGAATCAGGCTGTATAGCGATGCCACATTTCAAACTATACTACAGAGCAATAGTAAAAAAAAAAAAAAAAAAAAAAAACCCAGCATGGTACTGTTACCAAAACAGGCAGGTGGACCAATGGTACAGAATAGAGGACACAGAGACCAATCCACAAAATTACAACTATCTTATATTTGATAAAGGGGCTAAAAGCATGCAATGGAGGAAGAGTAGCATCTTCAACAAATGGTGCAGGGAAAACTGGAAATCCATATGCAACAAAATGAAACTGAATCCCATTCTCTCGCCATGCACAAAAGTTAACTCAAAATGGATCAAGGGGCTTGATATCAAATCAGAGACTCTGCATCTGATAGAAGAAAAAGTTGGCTCTGATCTACATATTGTGGGGTTGGGCTCCAAATTCCTTAATAGGACACCCATAGCACAAGAGTTAATAACAAGAATCAACAAATGGGACTTACTTAAACTAATTTTTTTTTTTTCTCAGCAAGAGAAACAATAAGAGTGGTAAATAGGGAGCCTACACCCTGGGAACAAATTTTTACTCCTCATACTTCAGATAGAACCATAATATCAAGAGTATACAAAGAACTCAAAAAATTAAACAATAAGAAAACAAATAACCCAATCAACAAATGGGCCAAGGACCTGAACAGACACTTCTCAGAGGAGGACATACAATCAATCAACATGTCCATGAAAAAATGCTCACCATCTCTAGCAGTCAGAGAAATGCAAATCAAAATCACCCTAAGATACCATCTCACTCCAGTAAGATTGGCAGCCATTATGAAGTCAAACAACAACAAGTGCTGGCAAGGATGTGGGGAAAAGGGTACAGTTCTTCATTGCTGGTGGGACTGCAAATTGGTGAGGCCAATGTGGAAAGCAGTATGGAGATTCCTTGGAAAGCATGGGAATGGAACCACCATTTGACCCAGCTATTCCCCTTCTTGGACTCTTCCCTAAAGACCTTAAAAGAGCATACTATAGGGATACTGCTACAATGATGTTCATAGCAGCACAATTCACAAAAGATAAACTGTGGGACCAAACTAGATGCCCTTCAATAGATGAATGGATAAAAAAAAAATGTGGCATCTATACACAATGGAGTACTACTCAGCACTAAAAAATGACAAAATCATGTCATTTGCAGGGAAATGGATGGCACTAGAGCAGATTATGCTAAGTGAAGCTAGCCAATCCCTAAAAAACAATTGCCAAATGTCATCTTTGATATAAGGAGAGCAACTAAGAATAGAGCAGGGAGGAAGAGCATGAGCAAAAGAACACCATTAAACAGAGACGAGAGGGGAGAGGGAAAGGGAGAGAGAAGGGAAATTGCATGGTAAAGGAAGGAGACCCTCATTGTTATACAAAATTACATATGAGGAATTGAGGTGAAAGGGGAAAAAAAACAAGAGAGAGAAATGAATTACAGTAGACGGGGTAGAGAGAGAATATGGGAGGGGAGGGGAGGGAAGGGGAGGGGGATAGTAGAGGATAGGAAAGGCAGCAGAATACAACATACCCCTAGTATGGCATTATGTAAAAAAGTGGATGTGTAACTGATGTGAATCTGCAATATGTATACGGGGTGAAAATGGGAGTTCATAATCCACTTGAGTCAAATATATGAAATATGATATGTCAAGAGCTTTGTAGTGTTTTCAACAACTAATAATAAAAAGAATAAAAAAAATATAAAAAATTTAAAAAATGAAAAAACCTATTGCCCACAATAAGGCCATAATATATAATAACAAGAAATAAATTTAAGAGGCAGTTTGCAGTAAAAAAGAAAGAAAGAAAGAAAGAAAAGCAAAGCAAAGCAAAGAAAAGAAATCATGAAATTAGTCCTGAGTAAACAAGTAGACCCAGAATAGCCAAAGCAATTTTTAGCAGGAAGAGTGATGCAGGTGGCGTCACTATACCAGACCTTAAACTATTCTACAGAGCAACAGTAACAAAAACAGCATAATACTGGCACCAAAATAGACATGTAGGCCTATGGTACAGAATAGAGGACACAGAGACTAACCCACATACTACACAAAGGCACCAAAAACATACATTGGAGAAAAGTTAGCCTCTTCAACAAATGGTGATGCAATAACTGGAAATCAATATGCAGCAAAATGAAACTAAATCACTCTCTCTCACCATGCACAAAACTCATTCATAGTGGACCAAGGACCTAGGAATTAAGCCAAAGACACTGTACCTAAGTGAAGAAAAAGTAGGCCAAAATCTTCATCATGTTGGATTAGGCCTGACTTCCTTAATAAGACTCCTAGAGCACAGGAATTAAAATCAAGAATCAAAAAACAAGGAAGATGGCCGCTGCGTATGGGGGTTGCTGAAGTGCTGAGCGTGGTGCTCACAGCAGCGGCTTTAATAGAGATTTCGCACAGTCTGTTAAAGCTCCTTTCACCATTAATCTGTAGTGGACCACTTTGCCAAGGAGCAGGAATAACAAAAAAATCGAAAAAGAGACGCTTGGCTGCTCAGAGCCACGGGCGCTTTGCTCCCATCTGCTTCCTCTTTCGCTTCGCTCCGGGCAGAGAAGCTGAATGTGTAATCAGCAGTGGATTGTAAGTACCCGAGGCAAAGAAAGCTCAGTGCGCCCCGCCTTTTTTTTTTTTTTTTTTTTGAATATTTTTTATACAGGGAGAGTTTGTGGATTGGGATTGCTGGCGGGGCTGTGGTTTCTGTGCCGAAAATCCACTCAGTGGGAGCCGCCATTTGCTTTCTGCTTGCTGTCTTGATGGCTCTGTATACACTGTCCGGCAGCCGCACCTAGAGGTTGGAGCTGGGCTGCGTGCCGAGCCCTGTCCTCCGAAGGCTGGACTGCAGCCTCGAGCGTCTCTGTGGCCTGTTCGCCACTGCACCTTCGGGCAGAGCCTGCTCTGGGGTCGTTCTGCACCCCCCTGCCAGGGGACCGTGCTCCGGAGGAGGGGGATGGAGAGCCGCAGCGGCAGCCGCTTGGGCCCCTGGGGCCTGGCACCGGGCTGAAGAGCTGCGGAGGCCAGGGCGGCTCTGCTACGGTCACAGACAAGCGCGGACGCTCGCCAGGGCGGCTCTGCTACCGTCGCAGACAAGCGCGGACGCTCGTCAGCGCAGCCCAGAGTTTCATTTCTAGAAATCTGGACTGGAAACAGAAGCAGCAGTTTGTATAATCCCAAGAACTTGCTTATACCAGGAAGCTGTAAGGGCAACATGAATATTACTGAGGAGATGTAACATGGTGACAGGCGCAGAGAGATCAAGTTTCTGACATCTTCAACTGCGCGGGCATAGGGAGCCGTAAACTGTCTAAATGCTGTTTGCTCAGGATCACTAGGCAATGCTGAGCTGACGTGGATCTGGGGTGTACAGGCTGGGCCCCTCAGAACACACACACAGAGCCCGAATCGGAGGCAATTAAGCTCTGGTTCGCCTGCTTCGTGTGACTCAGCACTAACGATCCTGCTGAAATAATTGGCCGGCCCTTAGGAACTTACAGAGGTAAAATCCAACCGAGCCTTCATAGGCAGTGGCCACAGGACTGAAACGGGGATTGGGAGAGACAGTCAGGACCCACCCGTTGCATTGGTCATCCGGCAAAGGGAACAAACGGTCACCATTTGCATGGGATATCACCATGGCAGAGAAATGGTGTCACGGGCGGAGGAGATAACTGCAGTGAAACCAGCGCGACAGGTGTGTAATCCCCTAGCCATCTCTCTCCACACAGCGGGGAAACCTTAAGGGCCACTCCCAGCTCTCCTGTGAACGCAATAACCAGACCGAGGGAATCAGGAGTGGCGCGGGACTCGCGGCGCGGTACTCCCGGCTACCGCTCCCACCAGTGCTGACAACTGAGGTCTCTTGCACCAGCTACCGGGGGCGTGGCTACAGGAGGGCAAGCAAATTCGCTGGGGGATCTCAGCCCCAAGCTCTACAAACTTAGGGTCTCAGGGAGGCAAACAGGGAGAGTGAGCCCAGGTGTTCATGAAAACAGGGCTCCCAGGAGCAGCAGACCTGGCGTGTAGCCAGTATTGTGGTGAGCGCCACAGGTGAGCACGGCCTGGCTTGAGGAAACACAAGACAAGGCCCTAGACACTCAGGATTGGAGACCCGCCCAGTCTAGGAGAAAGAGCTGCTGCACAGTGAATGGTTCCCACCTATAGAGAGGAGAAGCTTGGCCCAGTGGGCACAGCTCCACCTACTGGAAGAGAAGTTAATAGAACTCTAGGACTGCATTTATTATTATTATTATTATTATTATTATTATTATTATTATTATTATCATCATTTTTTTCTTTTCTTTTTCTTTTTTTCTTCTTTTTCTTTCATTTTCAATTTTTATTTGTTGTTGTTCTTTAATTTTTTTTCAATGTTTCTATTTTTTAAATTTTTTTTATTTTATTATTATTATTTTTTTTTATTTTAATTTTCATTTTTTATTATCACTATTATTTTTGTTAAATTTTTTTTGTCTTTTCTTTCTTTCTTTATTATCTAATCTTTGTTATTCTTGTTTCTTTTGTCTTTTCATTTCTTTTCAATCTTCTTATTCCCCCTTCCTTGAATTCTACCTGCCTACTCTCATTCTCTTTAGTGACTTCTTCCCTTCCCTTCTAATATCTTTCCTCTCAAGCATCAAATAAATCTATAAGAGTAAACAGTAACTCAGCAGTCAAACAGAACAAGAAGTAACATGAGCAGCATAAAAAAAGCAAGGAAGAAAAGGAGTACAAACAATGAAGGACAGCCTAAATATTCAGGAGGACCTGGAGTCAGCAGAAAAATGGTCATATAAAGAACTCAAGGAATACCTTAGACAGATGGAATGGAACCTTAAAGAAGATACGAGACAGCAAATCCAAACAGTGAAAGAACACTTTGAAAATGAATTACATAGACAGATAAAAGAAGAAGTTAAGCATCTTTATCAGGAGATTGAGATTATAAAAAAAAAAAAAAAACAATAATTCTAGAAATGAAGGAAATGATAAACCAAATTAAAAACTCAATTGAGAGTATCACTAACAGAGTGGAGCAAGTAGAAGCCAGAACATCAGATAATGAAGACAAAATATATCATCTTGAAAAGAGCCTAGCCAACTCAGAAAGGCTGGTTAAAAACCACGAGAAAAACATCCAAGAGATATGGGATAACATAAAGAAACCAAACCTACGAGTCATCGGGATAGAAGAAGGTACAGAGATTCAAACCAAGGGAATGAGTAACCTGCTGAAAGAAATAATTACAGAAAACTTTCCAGAAATAAAAAAGGAAACGGATATACAAACTGTAGATGCATACAGGACACCGAGCACATAAAATCACAGTAGACCAACGCCAAGACACATTGTTATGAAGATATCCAATATACAGAACAAAGAGAAAATACTAAAAGCTACAAGAGAAAGGAGGCAGATTACATTCAGGGGTAAACCAATAAGGTTAACAACGGATTTTTCATCACAGACGCTGAAAGCGAGAAGATCCTGGAACAACGTATTTCAAACACTGAAAGACAATGGATGCCAACCAAGAATTCTGTATCCAGCAAAATTAAGCTTCAGGTACGATAACGAAATAAAAATCTTTCATGATAAACAAAAGCTAAAAGAATTTGCAGCCAGAAAACCAGCATTGCAAAGCATCTTGAGCAAAACACTACACGATGAAGAAATGAAAAACAATAACCAAAACCATCAGTGGGAAGTGCCTCTATAAAGACAGAGGGTGGGGGGAAAGCTAACCATGGAGAAACAAACTAAATTAAAAAAAAAAGAAGATAAATAATCAAACATGGCTGGAAGTACAAACCATATACCAATAGTAACTCTAAACATTAATGGCTTAAACTCTCCAATAAAGTGACATAGGCTGGTAACATGGATTAAAAAAACAAATCCAACAATATGCTGCCTCCAGGAGACACATCTGATTGGAAAAGACATACACAGGCTGAAGGTGAAAGGTTGGGAAAAAATATACCATGCACACGGTCCTCGTAAGCAAGCAGGGGTGGCCATCCTCATATCGAATAAAATTGACTTCAAGACTAAATTAATCAAAAGGGATAAGGAAGGACATTATATACTGTTAAAAGGAACCATTCACCAACAAGACATAACAATTATCAATATTTATGCACCAAATAATGGTGCTGTGACGTTCATAAAACAAATTCTCCTCAAGTTCAAGAATCAAATAGACCACAACACAATAATTATGGGTGACTTCAACACACCTCTCTCACAATTGGACAGATCCTCCAAACAAAAGCTTAATAAAGAAACTATAGAACTCAATATCACAATCAACAACCTAGACTTAACTGACATATATAGAATATATCAACCATCATCAAGTGGATATACTTTTTTCTCAGCAGCACATGGATCCTCCTCAAAAATAGACCATATATTATGCCATAGGGCAACCCTCAGTAAATATACAGGGGTGGAGATAATACCATGCATTTTATCTGATCATAATGGAATGAAACTGGAAATCAATGATAAAAGATGGAAGGAAAAATCCTACATCACATGGAAAATGAACAATATGTTACTGAATGATCAATGGGTTACAGAAGACATAAAGGAAGAAATCAAAAAATTCTTAGAGATAAATGAAAATACAGACACAACATATCGGAATCTATGGGACACAATGAAAGCAGTTTTAAGAGGGAAATTCATCGCTTGGAGGTCATTCCTCAAAAAAAGGAAAAACCAACAAATAAATGAGCTCACACTTCATCTCAAAGCCCTAGAAAAGGAAGAGCAAAACAACAGCAAATGTAGCAGAAGGCAAGAAATAATTAAAATCAGAGCGGAAATCAATGAAATTGAAACAAAAGAAACTATTTAAAAAATTAACAAAACTAAAAGTTGGTTCTTTGAAAAAATAAATAAGATCGACAGACCCTTAGCCATGCTAACGAAGAGAAGAAGAGAGAGAACTCAAATCACTAACATACGGGATGAAAAAGGCAATATCACAACAGACACTACAGAAATACAGAAGACAATTAGAAATTATTTTGAAAACCTATATTCCAATAAAATAGAAGACAGTGAAGACATTGATAAATTCCTTAAGTCATATGATTTGCCCAGACTGAGTCAGGAGGATACTCACAACTTAAACAGACCAATAACAATAGATGAAATAGAAGAAGCAATCAAAAGACTTCCAACCAAGAAAAGCCTAGGACCGGATGGGTATACAGCGGAGTTTTACAAAACCTTTAAGGAAGAATTAATACCAATACTTTTCAAGTTATTTCAGGAAATAGAAAAAGAAGGAGCTCTGCCAAATTCATTCTATGAGGCCAACATCACCCTGATTCCGAAACCAGACAAAGACACCTCAAAGAAAGAAAAATACAGACCAATATCTATGATGAACATAGATGCAAAAATCCTCAATAAAATTCTGGCGAATCGGATACAAAGGCACATCAAAAAAATTGTGCACCATGATCAAGTAGGATTCATCCCTGGGATGCAAGGATGGTTCAATATACGGAAATCAATAAATGTTATTCACCACATCAATAGACTTAAAAATAAGAACCATATGATCATCTCAATAGACGCAGAAAAAGCATTCGACAAAGTACAGCATCCCTTTATGTTCAAAACATTAGAAAAACTATGGTAACAGGAACTTACCTCGACATTGTAAAAGCTATCTATGCTAAGCCTCAGGCTAGCATCATTCTCAATGGAGAAAAATTGAAGGCATTCCCCCTAAAATCTGGAACAACACAGGGATGCCCTCTATCACCACTTCTATTCAATATAGTTCTTGAAATACTAGCCAGAGCAATTAGACAGACAAAAGAAATTAAAGGCATAAAAATAGGAAAAGAAGAACTTAAATTATCGCTATTTGCAGGAGACATGATAATATATTTAACAGACCCAAAAGGGTCTACAAAGAAACTGCTAGAGTTAATAAATGAATTCAGCAAAGTGGCAGGATATAAAATCAACACGCATAAATCAAAGGCATTCCTGTATATCAGCACCAAACTTCTGAGATGGAAATGAGGAAAACCACTCCATTCACAATGTCCTCAAAGAAAATAAGATACTTGTGAATCAACCTAACAAAAGAGGTGAAAGATTTATACAATGAAAACTACAGAACCCTAAAGAGAGAGATAGAAGAAGATCTTAGAAGATGGAAAAAATGTACCCTGTTCATGGATAGGCAGAACTAACATCATCAAAATGGCGATATTACCAAAAGTTCTCTATAGGTTTAATGCAATGCCAATCAAAATCCCAACGGCATTTCTTGTAGAAATGGATAAAGCAATCATGAAATTCATATGGAAAAATAAAAGACCCAGAATAGCAAAAGCAATTCTAAGCAGGAAGTGCGAATCAGGCGGTATAGCAATACCAGACTTAAAAATATATTACAGAGCAATAGTAACAAAAACAGCATGGTACTGGTACCAAAACAGGAGGGTGGACCAATGGTACAGAATAGAGGACACAGAGACTAATCCACAAAGCTACAACTATCTTATATTTGATAAAGGAGATAAAAGCATGCAATGGAGGGAGGATAGCATCTTCAACAAATGGTGCTGGGAAAACTGGAAATCCATATGCAACAAAATGAAACTGAATCCCCTCCTCTCGCCATGCACAAAAGTTAACTCAAAGTGGATCAAGGAGCTAGATATCAAATCAGAGACTCTGCGTCTGATAGAAGAAAAAGTTGGCTCCGATCTACATATTGTAGGGTTGGTCTCCAAATTCCTTAATAGGACACCCATAGCACAAAAGTTGATAACAAAAATCAACAAATGGGACTTACTTAAACTGAAAAGTTTTCTCTCAGCAAGAGAAACAATAAAAGAGGTAAATAGGGAGCCTACATCATGGGAACAAATTTTTACTCCTCACACTTCAGAAAGAGCCCTAATATCCATAGTATACAAAGAACTCAAAAAAATTAAACAATAAGAAAACAAATAACCCAATCAACAAATGGGCCAAAGACCTGAACAGACACTTCTCAGAGGAGGACATACAATCAATCAACAAGTACATGAAAAAATGCTCACCATCTCTAGCAGTCAGAGAAATGCAAATCAAAACCACCCTAAGATACCATCTCACTCCAGTAAGATTGGCAGCCATTATGAAGTCAAAAAACAACAAGTGCTGGAGAGGATGTGGGGAAAAGGGTACTCTTGTACATTGCTGGTGGGACTGCAAACTGGTGCAGCCAATCTGGAAAACAGTATGGAGACTCCTGGGAAAGCTGGGAATGGAACCACCATTTGACCCAGCTATTGCCCTTCTTGGACTTTTCCCTGAAGACCTTAAAAGAGCGTACTACAGGGATACTGCTACATCGATGTTCATAGCAGCACAATTCACAATTGCTAGACTGTGGAACCAACCCAGATGCCCTTCAATAGATGAATGGATAAAAAAATGTGGCATTTATACACCATGGAGTATTATGCAGCACTAAAAAATGACAAAATCATGTCATTTGCGGGGAAATGGATGGCACTAGAGCAGATTATGCTAAGTGAAGCTAGCCAATCCCTAAAAAACAAATACCAAATGTCTTCTTTGATATAATGAGAGCAACTAAGAACAGAGCAGGGAGGAAGAGCAGGAAGAAAAGATTAACATTAACCAGATACATGAGGTGGGATGGAAAGGGAGAGAAAAGGGAAATTGCATGGTAATGGAGGGAGACCCTCATTGTTATACAAAATTACATATAAGAGGTTGTGAGGGGAATGGGAAAATAAACAAGGAGAGATATGAATCACAGTGGATGGGGTAGAGAGAGAAGATGGGAGGGGAGGGAGGGGGGATGGTAGAGGATAGGAAAGGTAGCAGAATACAACAGTTACTAATAGGGCATTATGTAAAAATGTGGATGTGTAACCGATGTGATTCTGCAATCTGTATTTGGGGTAAAATTGGGAGTTCATAACCAACTTGAATCTAATGCATGAAATATGATATGTCAAGAGCTTTATAATGTTTTGAACAACCAATAAAAAAAAATTAAAAAAATAAACTTATAGATCTAAAAAAAAATAAAATAAAATCAAGAATCAATAAATGGATGGATTCAAACTGAACAGCTTCTCAGCAAAAGAAACAACCAGTGAGGTAAAGAGACATACTACATCCTGGGAGCAAATTTTACCACACACACATCAGATACAGCACTCATCTCTAGGATATTTAAAAAACTCAATCTTAACACCAAAAACCACCCAAATAAACCAATCAATAAATGGGCCAAGGAACTCAATGTGCACTTCTCAGAATATGATATACAATTGAGCAACAAATATATATGAAAAGTTCAACATAGCAATTAGATAAATGCAAATCAAAATTAAGATACTCTCTCACTGCAGTTAGAATGGCAGCTACTTTGAAGACAAACAGCAAGTGCTGGTTAGGATATGGAGGAAAAGATTCACCTGCAGTGTATGAGTGTGACTGCAAATTGGTGCAGCCAATATGAAAAGAAGTATGGAGATTCCTTGGAAAACTGGGAATGGAACCACCATTTAACCCAGCTATTCCTCTTCTTGGACTATACCCAAAGGACGTAAAAACAGCATACTACAGGGACACAGACACGTCAATGTTTATAGCAACACAATTCACAATAGCTAGACTGTGGAGCCAACCTAGATGCCCTTCAATGGATGAATGGATTAAAAAATGTGGCGTTTATACACAATGGAATATTACTCAGCATTAAAAATATAATACGATCACAGCATTTGCTGGGAAATGGATGGAATTAAAACAGATTATGCTAAGTGAAGTTAGCCAATCAAAAAAAAAAAAAAACAAACAAACAAATTTTGAATGTCTTCTCTGATATAAGGGAGGTGACTCAAACAGGGTAGAGAGAAAGAGCATGGGAAGAAGATTACCTCTAGATAGGGAAGAGGGGTGGGAGGTAAAGTGAGGGAGAAGGGGAATTTGCATGGATGGTGGAAGGAGACTCTCATCATTATAGCAAATACATGTATAAAGATGTGAATTTGGTGTAAACAAATCTTGTATACAGAGATATGATAAATTGTGGTATAATGGTGTTTTAAGACTTGTAATGCAAAAATAAATAGATTAAAAAAAAGAAAAGGAAAGAAACAATCTAGAAAAAATCTAGAAAAACTAGAGATAATAAAAAGACATCTCAATATTTTAAACCTATCTATGCTAAGCCAATGGCCAACATAATTCTAAAATAAAAAAAAATTGAAAACATTTCCTCTGAAAACTAGAACAAGACAGGGATGCCCTCTTTCACCACTTCTATTTAATATAGTTCTTGGAAATTTAGCCAGATCAATTAGAGAGACAAAATGAATTTAAAAGCCACATGGACAGGAAAGGAGATCTGTGACTGGATTTAATTATAGTTGGTTTTAGTGGACAACTATGTATATATGGGTCCCATGATAGGCATGGTGGCTATCACAGGGTACCTTTTCAATAAAAGATAGCCTATAGGGGGTCTAGACCAGCCAATCATACTGGACCCTGGGACTCTAAGCAATATGTCCAAACAGTTATTAAAATGGGACTTTCTCATAACAAGCCAGTCATTGCCACAGAATGTCTGTCAATACCTTACTGTCCTAATCATTCTGCAATAGAATTTGGCACCTTTCCTAAATGGATAGACTGTGCAAATGTCTTGCCAGTACAACAAAAAGGTTCTATAAATAGTGGATATATTTTAGACTGGTCTCCAGGAATTGACAAAAGACAATCTCATAAGGATGCCATGATCCCTGAAGGTTTTGTTGGTAATATCCTAACTTTCAGTGAAGGTGGTATCCAAAAGATGTTTGGTGCTTAATTGTAGCCTCACATTTCCTTTATTACACTGAAAGCCCTATGCCTGACTTTGTAGGCAGGGGGTGTTAAGAGGGTTCCTGGTATGGCCTGCAGGCCTGGTTCAATATCCTTATGCTTTAATTACTGGAAATGTGAGAGTTAAGAGAAAGGATGATAAATATCTTGTAGCCTGTAAAAAGTGCAATTTACCTAATTGCATCCTTAGATATGCCATCTGACTATGAAGGTCTGTGTGACTGCAGCCAAATATAAGCATTTCCAATGGGATTTGGAGAAGGTTAAATCATCTAATCAGCATTTGGCATAGCAAATAATAATAGCCTGGATCTTATGGAGTTACATCACAACATCCAAGATATTCAAAAAAGAAAATTCAATCTTTTGTATCCTACCTCTCTAACTGGAAATACTTCAAGAATGGAATGGCTTTAACCCTGGAAACATGCTGAAACACTCTGCATGGTATATGATTGGAATGAGATGTTTGCTACTAGTTATTTTTTGTATTGTGATAATAGGCTGTCACACACTTAGAATAAGAATCCGTGAACTTAAAATAATGGCTCATAATTTTCTATTGCATAGTAAAAAGATGAAATATGCAGGGTGCCACTGTGAATTACTCTAGGGTCTTCTCTGGGTATGGAGCCATGGAGATTTAGATCTAACCTTGGGAACTATCTGCAGCTCCCCAGAGTTTACTAGATTGTCCAAGGCACATGACCCTATCTCTGCTCTACCAGGAAGAACCCTCTTATAGCTCTGAAATTGGGCATAACCCATTGGGAACTGCAAAGCCCACCTTCTACATTATTTCACAAAGAATATTCCATGGATATCCTTTGATATTCCCTGATATAAATAAAGCAAATATGGGCTCCATTTTGCTCTTTTGAGTGTGGAAGCTTCATCTCTAAGATCAGCTAGCCCATCCCACCCCCACATTTAAAATTACTTCCTGTATCCTGTGGGTTTTTTCCCCTGATTTACCTTTTTTAGCTTTTATTTTGCATCCAGATCATTCCACCAAGAGGAACTCTATTTTTGCCACCTGCAGTTTTGAATTCACCATCCCCTTGCTTCAGCCTCCCAAGTCACTGAACCACAGTGGTGGGCTCTTGATTGCAACTTTATATATTTTTATATTTATTATTTATTCTCATTCCATCTTTGTTTTGGAAACTAAAGTGAATGTGATATAGACCACAGAATAATTTTGTTGGATTCTAGGTCTTATACCCAAGGGTATAACACTGGGCTACATCCCCAGCCACTTTTTAATATTATTATATTTTATTTTCAGACAGTGTTACACTAAGTTGCTGATGCCAGCATGAAACTTGTGATACCCTAGCATAAATCTCACAAGTAGCTTACTGGCAGCATTTCGCCACTGTGCCCAGATGATGATGACTTAGACAGGCTCCCCATAAGTCACCGAGTTTACCCTCAAACTTGCAGTCCTCTTACCTCAGCCTCCTGAGTTTCTAGAGTCATAGATGCATGCCCAACTTGATCAATATATTTTCTAAAATTGGAACAAACTTGATCTATGTGTAGTAATAGTAATGAAAAAAGTAATGGTAATGAATCAAATGCTTCTTCTGTGTTGCCACCTATTTTCTATCTATATATTTTTGGTTCATCAATTTTCCCATTATTGCCTATTAATGATTCATTTTTCTTGTGTACCATTTTTATTTTATTTTCTCCTTTTGGCACATGTTTTAGTTTTTACTTAGTGACTGTTCTGGGAGCTCTAACATCTTACATTTATGACAATCAGTTTTTATTCATGCCAAATAAGTTTCAATAGTGTAGAAGAATTTTGCTGATCTTACAGATTTGTCCCTCCGTCCTGGTTTTTATCTTTGTCATAGACTATAACTTCATGCATTGTGTGTCTTCTATGTCTTAATATAATTTTTCCCCAAACAAGCTAATGTTTTGGACACTTGGTCCTCATTATGGTAGCGCTGATGCAGGGGAACCTTTCAAATTTGCTGTCTACTCAAAATTAATTCAGTCATTGGGGACACCACCCTCAGGAGAAATGGATGCTAGTCTGTTGGAATGAGTTTTTGAGAAAATGAGTTGTTATGAAAAATCAAGACTGCCCCTCTCTGCTCTGTGGCTCATATTGGTCCATGTGATTTTTCCTCTTCCACTTGTCCTCACTCTGATGACAGCCACCATGCTAAGAGCAAAGTGGGTACTCCCCAGAAGCCACGTGGATGGGATCCTTTTATGTTGGACTCTCAGCCTCTAAAATTCTCACCTAAATGACTTTTGAATCACAAACTACTCAGCCTTAGGTATTTCCTGATAGTAATGAAAAATAGAGTCTTGTAGTCATTCAGCAACAATGTTTGTTTGGGTCTTTTTTGTGTTCTAAGTGTTCTAAGTTTTATTTTGAACTCATATTGATTTATTTTTTAATTTTATTTTTTTAAATATACAACAGTGGAATGCATTGCAATTCTTATTACACATATAGAGTACAATTTTTTACACTTATATTTTTAAGACAAACAGAAAAGAGTTAGAAACTAAATACTCTACAGTACTGGCTATATTTAGCTACCATATTGAGCTCCTGAGGTACATCTACCATTATTTCTCATTATTTTATGTGGGTTCAAGGTTCTGTCTTTTATCATTTCTTTTAACCTTGATGGCTCTATTGGTATTTCTTGAAAAGTTGTTTACTCACCACAAACCTTTTTTGTACAAATCCCTCATTATTTTTTGAAGCACAGTTTTGCAAGGTATAAAATTATTGATTGTTATCATGTTCTCCCACTGCCTTCCAGCTTCTTGGATTCTCTAGGGAAACCCAATAATGCTGTCTTGTACCTGATTGACTGTTTCTCTCTGACCACTCATGAGATTGCCTCTTGTTATTTGTTTACCAGCAATTCGACTCTCATAGTTCCTATTATCTATGGTTTCCGAGTTTCTGTAAGATATAGAAAATTCCATAATGAGCAACTCATGAGTTTTAAATTGCAAAGTGTTCTGAGTAGCATGATGCAAACTCATCCCACCCCAGCCTTCTAGGGGCATGAGCCTCTGACTTCTCCAGCAGTTTCCCAGTTGATATACAGATTTTGGAATATCTTCCTGTTAGTGGCTAGTTCCCATCTTTGTTGAGAGACTGACTATAATAATAGTGCTCCCCTTGTGTAGAAGGGAATATCTCTTCAAAGACTCATGCACCAAATTCTGTTTGTGTCCATGTTGCATTGTTAGCACCTTGGAGCTTAAGAATAGAAGACATGCCTTGACCCTCTCCTAATGGAAAACATAATTTTCCATAAGACTATGATCCAAGAAGTTGAGATGTGTTTAATAAGTTTAGAATGAACCTCTTTCACAAATAACCTCAAGAGAAAGTACCAGTGACTAGGAAGTCTATTCTACTACATTGTAATGCTAAAATGTCCAACCAGGAAGGAAGTTGAACCTTGTTTCCATAGAATATGGTTCTAACATGCCAAAGTGTCCTTAAGAATGGCTCATGTGTAACCAAGGCAGTCTGGTGCATTCTAAACTCCCAGGATTGAACCTGATTTCATCTGACAATGTAAGGTACCACCCCCCCCCACACACACACACACACAATGCCACCATAATCTGAGGGATGAGGTATCAGTCCCTGGACATAACAAGGAGCCAGTGGAGGCCCTTTTTCTCTCCAAAAGTAAAATGCTATAGTCGTCATCCATGGAAGATTTTAAGCCCCATTCTCATACCATGTAATGCATGCAGAAGTACATATTTCTCATGATCCTGGGATAACGTTTTCCAGCCTCTACAGAGTACTAGGCTGTGAGAGTTTGAAAGCTTCTTAGAAGGAATTTCAGTAGTCAATTTTGCTCATTATTTATTTATTTACTTTTGGCACCAGGGAATGAACCCAGGGCTGCTTAACCACTGAGCCACATCCCCAGCCCCCATTTTTAATATATACTTTATTTAGAGACAGGATCTCATTGGGTTGCTTAGTCCTGACTAAGTTTCTGAGGCTGATTTTGAACTCATGATCCTCCTGCCTCAGCCTCCCAAGTTGCTAAGATCATGGGCAGGCACACTCTGCCTGGCTCAGTTAATTTTCCTTAATGATAAAAATAATGACTATTTTCAAGGATAAGGGATGAAGTCAAGAAGTCAGAGAGAAGTTTTTTTTTTTTTTTTTGCCCTCCCCACACCAGTTTAAACAAGAGTCAGTAAGGGTCTGTACCAGTGATGGATGAGAAGAGAATTACAGAAAAACTTCCATATGAAGTTGATTGCAAGTAATAGAATGTATAGGTGGCCAAGGACAATGAGTCAAAGGCTACTTCAAAGGTCTTGGTGACAAAATGTGAGAACCTAGATAAAAAACAAGTTTGTGGGAGGAGAAAAATGAAGACTGAGTCCAGAAGTAGAGATGTCTTACAGTTTTCATTCACCATAGGTGGGTGACTTGTTCCAGTCCAGGAATCCCCCAAAGATTGCAAAGTGCATCAATTTATGTATACAGTTTGCAGACAGCCTGCTCACCTCCTCCTGTAAGTTAAATGATCTCTGGATTAGTAATAAAATTTGCTACAGTGCTAGGGATGGGGCTGGGGCTGAGTGGCAGAGTGCTCACCTAGCACTTGTGAGGCTCTGGGTTTGATCCTCAGCACCACATGAAAATTAATAAATAGAAAAAAAGTAGAAGAGATCCAACATGGCGGCGGGCAGAGAGGCAGCCTTTTCAATACCCCCCCAGTGATGGGGTCATAAAGACGCATAGATAACACTTAGATTATACCAACGGAGATCTCCTAGCAAAATTCCACTGAAGAGAGACCAGCCGGGAGCTACTAGGATTTTTTTGAAGTGACAGATTGCCCCAGAGGAGCAAATCCCTGCCAGGAGATGCAGAGGTCCAGTTCCATCAGCCACAGTCCGTGCACCGCGGCACAGCTGCCGGCCCATCCGCCAGCAGCAAATGTGACTGGGTCCTACTAACCTCCAAGACGCAGCTTGGCAGGAAGAAGTCTTTAGCCAAGCATTCATGAAATAGTGAGCTGGGAGCTGAAGCCAACCTGGGACGGACCAGTCCCACCCCTCCCTTCGGACACTCCAGCAAGGAGCCTGGGTCCCGCCATAGCAGAGAGGTGACGTCATCGGTGGTCACCAACGGAATTCCTTCCCAGCAGAATCCACTTCAGCAGGTGTGTGACTCCCTCCCCATCCAGATACAAGCAGCCAGGAAACTTCATGGACCTCTCAGGGGTCGTGTCTGTAGGGTAGCAGAGGGGATCCCCGACCCCCAACCCCCATATCACCAGCGGTGACTCCCAAGGTCTTAGCCGCCAGTTTACCACAGCACTGGGGCTTAAATGGGAAACGTGGTGGGGCTACAAGTGTAACTAGATCTCGGGGGAACCGCTTCTGGTGAACAGGACCTGGCTGGCTGGCTGACAGGAGGAAGGGGGGTAAGGGCCAGAGAAGTGAAACGGCTCTGGACTGACAAGTCCGAGAGACTACCAGGAGACACCTTACAGGGATTGCTATGGGCAGGTAGAGAGCAGAAGCTCCGCTTGGAGGGCACAGCTCCGCCTACTGGAAGAGAAGAAAATGGATCTCTAAGACTTCAATATTTTTTTTTCTTTTTTCTTCTTCTCTCTCTGTTCCTTTCTCCCTTTTTCCTTCTCTCTTTCTTTCCCATTTCAAGTTTTATTGTTCTTTTCATTCTCCTCTAATCTATCTATCTCTCTCTCCTTCTTTCTTTTTAAGAGCACCTTCATTCCCCTACCCCCCAACTTTCATCCCAAGCATTACATCTTCCATTACGTGTAATTGTCTAAATGCAAATAGGTGAATGTCTCGAGGCTGTCTATAGCTAAATACCTTAAATACCTAGCTACTACCAACACCTTGATCCAATTTCCTGTTAGTATCCACCTTCAGTAGAGCAATCTTCTAAAGTAGCCAAGACATACTAACCCTCGTACCATCATAGCACCTAACCTAAACATATAGTCCTAAGAACAAACAACAAATCACTATATGCATACAGGATCCAGAAGCCTTTTATGAATTGAATGAATCAGCTTTAAAGTACAATAAAGCCCAACATTTCTAGACATAATCTCCCACCACAAAGGAGAGACAACAGAGATATACAAAGCCAAAACAAATGTATAGGAGAAAGCAGTTACAAAGCAGTCAAACAGAGCTGGAAAGTAACGTGAACAACATGAAAAAACAGGGGAAAAAGGACTACAAACAATGCAGGACAATTTAAATCTACAGGATGACCTAGAAGCATCAGAAACATGGACAGGGAAAGAAATCAAGGCATACCTAACTCAAATGGAACAGAATATTAGAGAAGACATGAGACAGCAAGTCCAAGCATTGAAAGTATATTTTGAAAACGAACTAAACAAACAAATTCAAAATGCAAAGAACGAGCTTTACCAGGAGATAGAGATAAAAAAAAAAAAACCAGTAATCCTAGAAATGCAAGAAACCATAAACCAGATTAAAAACTCTAATGAGAATATTACAAATAGACTGGATCAAGTAGAATTCAGAACATCAGATAATGAAGATAAAGTTTATCAACTTGAAAAGAATATAGTCAACACAGAAAAGATGCTTAAATCTCACGAGCAATCTATCCAAGAGATATGGGATCTCATAAAAAAACCAAATCTGAGAGTCACTGGGATAGAAGAAGGCACAGAGGATCAAACCAAAGGAATGGACAACTTATTAAATGAAATAATCCTAGAAAACTTACCAGAGATGAAAGATGGGATGGATTGCCAAATCCTGTAAGCCTACAGGACCCCAAACATCCAAAACTGTAATATACCAACTCCAAGACATATAATTATGAAGATAGCTAACATACAGAACAAGGAGAGAATATTAAAAGCTAAGAGAGAAAGGAGGCAGATTACATTCAGGGGTAAACCATTTAGGTTAATGACTGATTTTTCATCACAGACTTTGAAAGCGAGAAGATCCTGGAACAACGTGTTTCAAATGCTGGAAAATAATGGATTCCAACCAAGAATACTGTATCTAGCAAAATTAAGCTTCAGATTTGACAATGAAATTAAAATCTTTCACGATAAACAAAAGCTAAAAGAATTTGCAGCCAGAAAACCAGCACTGCAAAGCATTTGAGCAAATTACTACAAGAAGAGGAATTGAAAAATAGTGCCCAAAACTAACAGTGGGAGGTATCTCAGTAAAGGGGGAGAAAAATAACCAAAGAGGAAAAACTAGCCAAACTAAAATAAATAAATAAATAAACATGACTGGAAGTACAAACCATATTTCAATTGTAACCTTAAATGTTAATGGCTTAAATTCACCAATCAAGAGACATAGGCTAGTAACCTGGATTAAAAAAACTAAATCCAACAATATGCTGCCTTCAGGAGACTCATATGATAGGAAAAGACATACACAGGCTGAAGGTGAAAGGTTGGGAAAAATCATACCACTCGCATGGCCCTTGGAAGCAAGCAGGAGTGGCCATACTCATATTGAATAAAATCAACTTCTAACCTAAGTTAATCAAAAGGGATAAAGAAGGACACTATATACTGTTAAAAGGAACCATCCACCATCAAGACATAACAATTACGAATTTGTATGCACCAAACAATGGTGCTGCAACATTCATAAAAAAAACTCTCCTCAAGTTCAAGAGTCAAAATAATTATGGGGGACTTCAATACACCGCTCTCGCCATTGGACAGATCCTCTAGACAAAAGCTGAACAAAGAAACTATAATACTCAATAACAGAATCAATAACCTAGACTTAACCAACATATATAGAATATATCAACCATCATCAAATGGATACACGTTCTTCTCAGCAGCACATGGATCCTCTTCAAAGATAGACCATATATTATGCCATAGGGCGACTCTCAGTAAATATAAAGGTGTGGAGATAATACCATGCACCATATCTGATCATAATGGAATGAAACTGGAAATCAATGATAAAAGATGGAAGGAAAAATCCTACATCACATGGAAAATGAACAATATGTTACTGAATGATCAATAGTTTACAGAAGACATAACAGAGGAGATAAAAAAATTCTTAGAGACAAATGACAATACAGACACAACATACCTGAATCTATGGGACACAATGAAAGCAGTTTTAAGAGGGAAATTCATTTCTTGGAGTTCTTTCCTCAAAAAAAGAAAAAAAAAAAAAAAAAACAAATAAATGAACTCACACTACACCTCAAAAACCTAGAAAAGGAAGAGCAAAACAACAGCAAATGTAGTAGAAGACAAGAAATAATTAAAATTAGAGCAAAAATCAATGAAATTGAAACAAAAAAAAACATTGAAAAATTGAAAAAAACTAAAAGTTGGTTCTTTGAAAAAATAAATAAGATTGACAGGCCCTTAGCCATGCTAACGAAGAGAAGAAGAGAGAGAACTCAAATTACTAACATATGGGATGAAAGAGGCAATATCACAACAGACACTACAGAAATACAGAGGATAATTAGAAAGTATTCTGAAACCCTATATTCCAATAAAATAGAAGATAATGAAGATATCGATAAACTTCTTAAGTCATACGATCTACCCAGATTGAGTCAGGAAGACACACACAATTTAAACAGACAAATAACAAAAGAAGAAATAGAAGAAGCCATCAAAAGACTACCAACCAAAAAAGCCCTGGACCAGATGGGTATAGAGCAGAGTTCTACAAAACCTTTAAAGAAGAATTAGTACCAATACTTTCCAAGCTATTTCAAGAAACAGAAAAAGAAGGAGTTATTCCAAATTCATTCTATGAGGCCAACATCACCCTGATCCCGAAACCAGACAAAGACACTTCAAAGAAAGAAAACTACAGACCAATATCTCTAATGAATTTGGATGCAAAAATTCTCAATAAAATCCTGGCAAATCGAATACAAAAGCATATCAAAAAATTGTGCATCATGATCAAGTAAGATTCATCCCTGGGATGCAAGGCTGGTTCAATATACAGAAATCAATAAATGTAATCCACCACATCAATAGACTTAAAGACAAGAACCATATGATCATCTCAATAGATGCAGAAAAAGCACTTGACAAAGTACAGCATCCCTTTACGTTCAAAACACTAGAAAAACTAGGGATAACAGGAACTTACCTCAACACAGTAAAAGCTATATATGCTAAATCTCAGGCTATTGTCATCCTAAATGGAGAAAAACTGAAGGCATTTCCTCTAAAATCTGGAACAAGACAGGGATGCCCTCTCTCACCACTTCTATTCAATTTAGTTCTTGAAATACTAGCCAGAGCAATTAGACAGACAAAAGAAATTAAAGGCATAAAAATAGGAAAAGAAGAACTTAAATTATCGCTATTTGTGGATGACATGATAATATATTTAACAGACCCAAAAGGGTCTACAAAAAAACTGCTAAAGTTAATAAATGAATTCAGCAAAGTGGCAGGATATAAAATCAACACGCATAAATCAAAGGCATTCCTGTATATCAGCAACAAAACTTCTGAAATGGAAATGAGGACAACCACTCCATTCACAATATGCTCAAAGAAAATAAGATACTTGGGAATCAACCTAACAAAAGAGGTGAAAGATTTATATAATGAAAACTACAGAACCCTAAAGAGAGAGATAGAAGAAGATCTTAGAAGATGGAAAAATGTACCCTGTTCATGGATAGGCAGCACTAACATCATCAAAAGGGCGATATTACCCAAAGTTCTCTACAGGTTTGATGCGATGCCAATCAAAATCCCAATGGCATTTCTTGTAGAAATAGGTAAAGCAATCATGAAATTCATATGGAAAAACAAAAGACCCAGAATAGCAAAAGCAATTCTAAGCAGGAAGTGTGAATCTGGAGGTATAGCGATACCAGAGTTCAAACTGTACTACAAAGCAATAGTAACAAAAACAGCATGGTACTGGTACCAAAACAGGGAGGTGGACCAATGGTACAGAATAGAGGACACAGAAACCAACCCACAAAAGTACAACTTTATTATATTTGATAAAGGGGCTAAAAGCATGCAATGGAGGAAGGATAGCATCTTCAACAAATGGTTCTGGGAAAATTGGAAATCCGTATGCAACAAAATGAAACTGAATCCCTTTCTCTCACCATGCACAAAAGTTAACTCAAAATGGATCAAGGACCTAGATATCAAATCAGAGACATGCCGTCTGATAGAAGAAAAAGTTGGCTACGATCTACATACTGTGGGGTCGGGCTCCAAATTCCTTAATAGGATGCCCATAGCCCAAGAGTTAATAACAAGAATAAACAAATAGGACTTACTTAAACTAAAAAGTTTTTTTTTTTTTCTCAGCAAGAGAAACAATAAGAGAGGTAAATAGAGAGCCTACATCCTGGGAACACATTTTTACCCCTCACACTTCAGATAGAGCCCTAATATCCAGAATATGCAAATAACTCAAAAAATTAAACAATAAGATAACAAATAACCCAATCAACAAATGGGCCAAGGACCTGAACAGTCACTTCACAGAGGAGGACATACAATCAATCAACAAGCACATGAAAAAATGCTCACCATCTCTGGCAGTCAGAGAAATGCAAATCAAAACCACCCTAAGATACCATCTCACTCCAATAAGATTGGCAGCCATTATGAAGTCAAACAACAATAAGTGTTGGCGAGGATGTGGGGAAAAGGGTACACTTGTACACTGCTGGTGGGACTGCAAATTGGTGAGGCCAATTTGGAAAGCAGTATGGAGATTCCTGGGAAAGCTGGGAATGGATCCACCATTTGACCCAGCTATCGCCCTTCTCGGACTATTCCCTGAGGATCTTAAAAGAGTGTACTATAGGGATACTGCCACATCAATGATCCTAGCGGCACAATTCACAATAGCTAGACTGTGGAACCAACCTAGATGCCATTCAATAGATGAATGAATATTTAAAAAATGTGGCATCTATACACAATGGAGTATTACGCAGCACTAAAAAATGACAAAATCATAGAATTTGCAGGGAAATGGATGGCATTAGAACAGATTATGCTAAGCGAAGCTAGCCAATCCTTAAAAAACAAATGCCAAATGTCTTCTTTGATATAAAGAGAACAACTAAGAACAGAACAGGGAGGAAGAGCATGAGGAAAAGATTAACATTAAACAGAGATGAGTGGGGGGAGAGAAAGGGTGAGAGAAGGGAAAGCATATGGAAATGGTAGGAGACCCTCAATGTTACACAAAATTACATATAAGAGGTTGTGAGGGGAAAGGGGGGTGAAACAAGGGAGAGAATTAAACAACAGCAGATGAGGTAGAGAGGGAAGATGAGAGGGGAGGGGTGGGGGGATAGTAGGGGATAGGAAAGGCAGCAAAACACAACAGTCACTAATATGGCATTATGTAAAAATTGTGAATGTATAACTGATGTGATTCTTCAATTTGTATTTGGGGTAAAAATGGGAATTCATAACTCACTTGAATCAAATGTATGAAAGATGATATGTCATGAGTTTTGTAATGTTTTGAACAACCAATAACAAAAATAAAAAATAAATTAAAAATAGAAAAATGTATTGTGTCCATCTACAACTAAAAATATCTTTTAAAAAACCTGGTACAAAGTAACTGCTATCTAAGTAGCCATTATACCATTGTCATTATTTGGGATAAAGTCTGTACATATACTTGGTACACGTGCAAATCATTTCCCAATCCTTCTCATCCACCAAAATTTGAGACCTTGGGTGCAGAATCCATGCATATGGCCACAGGTATTTCCAATCCCAGGAGAACACCCAGGGCAGGTTGTTTAGAAAAGGCTTAGAAATACGTTGTAGAAATTCCAATAATATCTGGACCAGAGAGAGAGGTCTAGGATATATTAAGAGATGGCAGGCATCCCTAAATGACACTTTAGAGGAAACAGGTGAGTGACAAGAATGGGACAGGAGGGGAAAGTAACATTTCTAGAATGTTTAATGAAACAAGCTGAGGGGAAAGAAGAGGAAGCTCAGTTCAGAAGCTAAACTTGGGGGTTTTATCATGTGATTCCAGGAGGGGAATGTTGGTGGAATGTTAGGAATCCACAGAGAAGGAAGAGACTGTGTCTGGACAAATAGATGTGGCAAATAGAGGGTCAGAGATGACACCCGGGAAAGCAGGGGGGTGACAGGCGGAGCCATGAGTGGTGGGGTGGCAAAGAGGACAAAAAAAAAAAAAAACTCTGGGGACACAGGGGCAGTGGGCAGATGTTGAGATGTGGAAACGCTGAATGCTTGGGGAAGCAGACAGAGAAAAATGATGTCACCATTAATAAAATAAAAAATGGGGACAGAATCGATTCAGAAGCTCAGGATGTCTTGCCCTTAAACTCCTCCTCCATTCCAGAAGATTGAATTCCCCTTTCTGGGCAGAACACACAGTGGGTTTTTTGTTTTGTTTTGTTTTTGTTTTTGTTCATTTTAGAAAACTGGTAAAAGTGTTCACTAGTATTATAAAATAATTTATGGCCCATGAATAAGGTTTTCTTGAGTTTCTGGTCACACAGTATTGGTCTCTACTTTATTCCATTTTTGATGAATATCTAACACCTGGCCTACCAGTGCATACTAAATTTTATAAGCCTATGGTTGTATTTTTTTAATTCAAAATGATTATGAAACTCTACGGGGTGATACATGAATGTTTGGGGAAGCAGACGGAGAAAAATGATGTCACCATTAATAATATAAAAAATGGGGACAGAATCGATTCAGAAGCTCAGGATGTCTTGACCTTAAACTCCTCCTCCATTCCAGAAGATTGAATTCCCCTTTCTGGGCAGAACACACAGTGGGTTTTTTGTTTTGTTTTGTTTTTGTTTTTGTTCATTTTAGAAAACTGGTAAAAGTGTTCACTAGTATTATAAAATAATTTATGGCCCATGAATAAGGTTTTCTTGAGTTTCTGGTCACACAGTATTGGTCTCTACTTTATTCCGTTTTTGATGAATATCTAACACCTGGCCTACCAGTGCATACTAAATTTTATAAGCCTATGGTTGTATTTTTTTAATTCAAAATGATTATGAAACTCTACGGGGTGATACATGAATGTTTGGGGAAGCAGACGGAGAAAAATGATGTCACCATTAATAATATAAAAAATGGGGACAGAATCGATTCAGAAGCTCAGGATGTCTTGACCTTAAACTCCTCCTCCATTCCAGAAGATTGAATTCCCCTTTCTGGGCAGAACACACAGTGGGTTTTTTGTTTTGTTTTGTTTTTGTTTTTGTTCATTTTAGAAAACTGGTAAAAGTGTTCACTAGTATTATAAAATAATTTATGGCCCATGAATAAGGTTTTCTTGAGTTTCTGGTCACACAGTATTGGTCTCTACTTTATTCCATTTTTGATGAATATCTAACACCTGGCCTACCAGTGCATACTAAATTTTATAAGCCTATGGTTGTATTTTTTTTTTAATTCAAAATGATTATGAAACTCTACGGGGTGATACATGAATGTTTGGGGAAGCAGACGGAGAAAAATGATGTCACCATTAATAAAATAAAAAATGGGGACAGAATCGATTTAGAAGCTCAGGATGTCTTGACCTTAAACTCCTCCTCCATTCCAGAAGATTACATTCCCCTTTCTGGGCAGAACACACAGTGGTTTTTTTTTTTTTTTTTTTTTTTTTTTTTTTGTTGTTGTTGTTGTTGTTGTTTGTTTGTTTGATGCAGCTCATGCCAGCCTTTATCTATCTATCTATCTATCTATCTATCTATCTATCTATCTATCTACCTGCCTACCTACTTACCTACCTATCTATCTTCAGTGCTAGTAGTGGCTCTACCACCCAGCTACATACTGATAGTGATGGATGGGTAGCATGCAGACATGATTGATGGGATCATGCAGGTCCAGGAAGTCATTCTCTGATCTTGGCCCACTATGCAGAGACCCTCACATGCATTTTCTAAGAAAAGTAATTTACCTAGAGCCCTGTGTGGGCCAAGTCAATGTGCTATATTCCATTCCTCAGCCCAAAACCTGTGATTTCTGTGAGTAATATGTGTCTCAATACCTGTGAGAACACAAGTTACTCTGGAGGGGACAAGTTCTGGGACACTTTTACAGACCAGATTCCAGAAATCAAGGAGATAGGATGATTTTACCTATCCCTCAAATATGCAAGAACCGTTCAAGACCAGCATGTGCCAATGTGACCTAGAGTTGTCCTGGATCTTTGGCATGCCATCTTCCTATTCCTGTCACTAGTGTGCATCTTCTAACTACTATTTCTATCAGGTGTTGGGAAAGAGGGACACTGTCATGCAGGAATGTCCTCTCAGATAGTATGATGTGCCCATATTTTTCTACTGGTCCCGGAAAAGTTCCAGTTAGAACTGGTCAGTGCAGATCAAGGTAACTTAAGAGTTGTATTAAAATATTTAGAATATCATCTTAAACATTTCATAATAAGTATTTTTTCTATTGTTTTTAAAAACTAAATGAAAGCAGAATGCATTACAATTCTTATTACACATATACAGCACAATTTTCCATACCTCTGTTTGTATATAAAGTATGTTGACACTAATTTGTGACTTCATACATGTACTTTGGATAATGATGTCCATCACATTCCACCATCCTTGCTAACCCCCTGCCCCCTCTCCCTTTCCGTGTCACCCCTGTTCCCTATCTAGAATTCATCTATTCCTCCAATGCTGCCCCTCCCTACCCAACTATGAGTTAGCCCCCTTGTATCAAAGAAAACATTTGACATATGTATGTTTTTTTGGGGGGATTGGCTAACTTCACTTAGCATTATTTTCTCCAATGCCATCCATTTACCTGCAAATGCCATGATTTTATTCTCTTTTGTTTCTGAGTAAAATTCCATTATATATATATATATATATATATATATATATATATATATATATATATATATATATATATATATATATATATATATATATATATATATATATATATATATATCATATTTTTTTATCCATGCATCCTCTAAAAGGCATCTAGGTTGGCTCCACTCTTTAGCTATTTTGAATTGTGCTGCTATAAACATCAATATGGCTATGTCCTTGTGGTGTGCCGATTTTAAGTCCTTTGGTTTTAGACGGAGGAGAGGGATAGCTATGTCAAATGGTGGTTCCATTCTCAGATTTCCAAGGAATCTCCATATTGCTTTCCATATTGGCTGCACTAATTTGAAGTCCCACCAGCAGTGTATGAGTGTACCTTTTCCACATATCTTCACCAACACTTGTTGTTTGTCTTCATAATAGCTGCCATAATAAAAGTTTTATTACAGTAAATTTACACACACACACACAAAATAAATAAATAAATAAATAAATAAATAAATAAATAAATAAATAAATAAATAAATAAAACACTTGGGTTTTGCTTTGGTGTCTCTGGACAAGACCATGTGGAACAAGAACCTACAAAAAGGATGCAATCCTACTGCCAGTTAAGAACTAGGAATTGGTCCATGGACAGGCCTCTAGAATCACCCACAGCATCTCCCATAAACTTGAGGAGCAAAGGGGGTGTGAGGCCTAGAGATGTCAGAGAAGCCTCACTGTTTCCTCCCTCCCTCTTGATAGTGATTTCTGGGCCAATAAACTTTCCTCTATTTTGACTATATTTTATGTATTATATAAAATCCTCTCTTGCTTTTTGTATTTTTAATTTTAAAAATAGTTTTTAGTTGCACAGGATACCTTTATTTTATATATTTCTTTTTAATGTGGTGCTGAGGATCGAATCCAGTGCCTCACAGGTGCTAGGCAGGTGCTCTGTAACTGAGCCACAACCCCAGTCCCTTCTTTTTAATTTCAATATTTTTGTGGGCACTTCTGCATTCTGGTGATTTATGAACTATCTCCCTTGAGGTTCAGTGTAACTTTCTTCTTGGCATCCCAGTATTTCTGTCCCAACCAACCATGTTCCACAGTTTTTTATTGACTTCAAGTGTTGCTAGAGGAATGATTAAATGATCATTTAGTTATCAAAGCGAATAGGGCAGTTTTTCCAGGATGGAAGCCTTAAGAGAATGCTCATTATTAGATTTCTATTTTTACTTATGTATTTAGCCATTGACTAATATGGTTTTTGCAGTGATCCACAAATGTGGTCCAAAAACCAGCAGATTTCAGAAACTTTTCATGTTGACAGCTATTTTCAAATGGTTGCATTCTGATTGGGGCACATTCCATCGAGGGTAAACATTAAGATGCTTTTAAAGTGCACATGAATTTTCCTGGCTAGAATATTGCAGAGGGTTTTGCCAGTTGTTTCACCACTTTGTTTATCTCATTGGTGTTGAAAAACCTCCCAGATGCAAGGAATGCACCCTAGAGGCAAGCTCCTGCAGCTGGCCACACACAGACCCCCCCACACCCAGCGATCCAATTCTCCATCCCCCATTAATTGGGTGTCAGGTGCTGTTGTATTGTTAATAATTGGGTAAAACCCAATGTTTTGCCCCCAAGTAGCCCAAGGTCTAGCTTGTTGGTTATTGGAACCACTGGGTTGGTTATTCACTTTTCCTTGCCTCTCAAGACAAATCTGAGCTCCATCCAGGGTCCTATATCTAGTGGCACTGGTAGCTTAGGGAAATTTATCATTTTGGTTAAGAAAACTAACAGCAAGGATAATTTCCCTTATGGGAAAAGGAGGGGTTCTGGCTCCAAGTTGTCCCTGGCTCTTTCCCTCTTCTCACCCACATAATCTTCTCCTCTTGGGCAAGACAACCATGTACTGTTCATCCCTGGAATCCTGGTCAGGCGACTTTACATTCTCTGTCGTCCTTCAAGAGAAATGTTCCCATTTCATAAATGCAGCGAAACTTGTCCCCAAAATACCTGGGATGCTGTTACTGAGAAGGAAAAGTAAAAAATACTGAAATGGGGGCTGGGGCTGGGGCTGGGGCTCAGCCATAGAGTGCATGCCTAGCAAGTGCAAGGCACTGGGTTCCATCCTCAGCACCACAGAAAAATAAATTGATACAATAAAGGTATTGTGTCTGACTCCATCTAGAAAAAAATATTTTATATATTACTGAAAAGGCAATGTATCTAGCAATTACAGAAATTCAAATTAAAACTCCCCTGAGCTTCTCTTTCACTGCAGTCAGAATGGCAATTATCAAGAATAGAGTAACAATAAATAGGTGAAGATTTGGGGGACAGGGAATGCTTACACCTTGTTGGAGAAACTGCACATTGGTGCAACCCCTCTGGAAAGCAGGATGGACAACCCTCAAGAAACTAGGACTGGACCCACCATCTGACTCAGTTATCCAACTCCTCAACATAAATCAGAGGATATAATCCAGCATACTACAGGGACAGAGCCACATCAATGTTTATGATAGCACAATTCACACTCGATAAGCTATGGAACCAGCCTAAATGCCCATCAACAGATGAATAGATAAAGAAATTGTGGTATTGAAAGGGTAAAGTTTCTAAGCTGCAAAGTATGAGTTAAAATGTAAAGGATTCGGTATTGTAAAGTTTCTAAACTGCACTCAAAACCTGAAATTCCTGTAGCTGTTAAAACAATTCCCGGGACTTCCCAGTAGATATTCCCCCTGACTATTTAGTTGTTAAATAACCTAGGACCCTGTGCAGTTTGGCACGTAGGTATTCCGGGCCCAAACCAATCAGTTTGAATGTATCCCCTCCTTAGGAGTGACCAATCACCCCCGCCCAACCTGTTCCCGCCAATGAATGTGCTAATCATGTTTGAGAATTGTTGTTTGATTTTCCCGTGGTGTATGATGATTTGTTATAGGAGACTGTGATGTATGTAAAGTCCCCACCATCCCCAAAAAGTGTACTTAAGCACTGCTCAACCCCTGCTTGGGGCTCTTGGCTGCTCTCCCTTCTTGAGTGAGCCTGGAGCCCCAGCACACTGGATTGGATGCTCAATAAATCCCCTTTTACTGATTGCATGAGCCGGTCTCTTGGTGGTCTCTTCCTCCATCGCTCGCCGGTGGTCCCTTACAGTATGTATACAAGGTGGAATATTACTCAACTTTAAAAAAAGGACAACTTCATATCATTAGCCAGTAAATGAATGGATCTGGAGATTATCGTGCTAAAGTAAAATAAGGCAATCCCCAAAACCAAAGGTCACATGTTTTCCTGGACATGTGTTATCTACATCACAAGAAGTTGGGGGGCAAGAAGAGAAGTTCAGTAGATTAGACAAAGGGAAGAAACAGGAAGGGAGGTGAGATAAGAACAGGAAAGACAGTAGCATCAATCAACCACAATGTTTCTTTTTAAATATATGAAAATACCTAAGTGAATCCGGCCAATCATGCCCACCCACAAGAATGGGGTCCTAAGGAAAATAAGGTATATTTTATGTTTGGATAAATTTACTAAATGGATTTTATGGTCATGTATATCTAAGAAGAACCAATAAAACAGAAAAAGATAAAACATAGTGAAAAGGACCATGGGACCAAATTGATAGCATCATAGCCGGATGAGGAAATGTCTTTAGGTACATTCCAGAATTTTCTAAACCGCTCCCCCATTGGATGCGGCCAAAGGTGTTGGAGCCTGTGAGAAGGTGGAGGTTCAGGGCGCTGCATGGAAGAGAAAGGACCCCCCCCGGCATTCATCTGCAGTTGCAGGGGTCCCAAGGGGGCAGGTAATCTCCAGTCCTCCTTGGTTAACAAAGGCAGAGAGGAGCCAGGTGCATTCCAGTCTATGGAGTTATTTATCAAATTAGGAAAACCTGGAATTGGCTTTCCTGGCCCCCCAATCAAATGCAAATTATTTTTCCTTTTAGAGAGAGACCCTTGAGCCCCTCTTAATGAGAAGTCTTGTCTGTATTATGTGACTTTTGCACCACTGAATTGGGGGGACAAGACCAGAGCTCTCTTTGGAAACTCATTGACTTTGTTTGCATCAAGACAAGCAGGTAGGGTCTGTCCTTTTTCTATTTCTTTTTTCTTGTCAAGTGCAGAGTATTCAGCTGATACTAAGGATGCACAACTGGTCAGGGTGTCTCTGGTTTTTGGAGGAGGCAGGTTCTCATTGCCTGGGATCCAGGCGACTGCCTGGAACCAGGGAGAGCACCCAGGGTGGCCTTGATCTGTGCAAGGCTGTCATCCTGTGGCCACCGCAGGTATTTCTCTCAAAAAGAAAGAAAAAAAAAGTGTCCCACGCCTGTCATTCTAGCGTCTGGGAATCCTGAGGCAGGAGGATGGCGAATTCAAAGCCAGCCTCAGCAAAAGCAAGGTGCTAAACAACTCAGTGAGACCCTGTCTCTTAATAAAATTCAAAAAAGGCTGGGCAAGGGGCTCAGAGGTCGAGTCCTCTGAATTCAACCCCCAGTGCACCAGAGAGTGAGGGAGCCTGGGTGCAGCTGTGGTTTACCAAGGTCTGCACTCTCAGGGTCTCTTCTGTGCTGATCTCCAGCTTCAATTTTTTCTCCAGATACATATTCAACTCAGCTGGAGGAAAATCAGCTCTAATGCTGCCAACCTGGTGGGAGCCTCCTTCAGGTCACCTGCCACAGGCTCACAGGGGCCTCCACTAGCACGGGCCATGAGGCACTGGGCAGTTCCCAAGGGACGAAAGTTCAGTTCTGCTTGGAGAATTTTGCACAGATAAACAGAGGACAAGTCAGCACCCCGAAGACGCTCTGGGTGGTCTTATGATAGGAGGAGGCCCAGGTGGTGAAACTTTCAAGAAATGATTTCAATTTCCTAATATCAAAACCCAACAGAACTTAGAATTCTGGTCACCCTAACCCTAACCCAATGCCCAGACCTCAAAAGGAAAAGAAAAAAGAAAAAAGCCCTGCCATTCTGGTTTCCTCCTTGCCTGGAGCGGATATCACCCCCCTGTCACTCAGAAAGAAGGCTAGCTGGGCTCAGACTGGGGAGAGCGGAGACTGACGGACGTCCTGTCCAATCAGAAGCCCCCTTGCTGAGCGCTGTCCAATCCTGAGCGTAGCCAACGAGCAGGGGGCGGGCCTCCGCGCTCGGAGTGGGATTTATATCTCCGAGGTCCGCGGTTCCACTCAGATTCTTGCAGCTGGACTCCAGGCTTCGCTCTTGCCCAGGATCCCGCGTGGCCCTGCCATGCAGGGGCTGAAGCTCTCCAGGGCAGGCTTGGCTCTTAGGCACCAGGAAATGGTGAGTGTGGAGCGGCGCTTGGTGCCTGGACAGGGAGGCTTGGGAGGGAGGCGGTCCCACGGGTTCTGCTGTGGCAGGAGCCCGAGTTGGCCGACCTGGACTTCCGGAGCTCTCTGAATCCACAGGCCTGAGCCCATTGGGGACAGCGCCCGTCAGTCCCCCTGGCCAGCGGGTGGAGAGTGTGACAGTGGCGGAGACCCCTCGCAGCCTCCCCATCCCCTGGGGCAGCCTCAGCCCCTGCTCCAGTCCTATCTATCTGGCAGGTGAGCGCAGCTGCCAGGCATCTTCCCTGGCTGTGGTGATTGTCAGGTGGGACCAGGAGAAGAATCCAATTCCAAGCCAGGTGATGGCTCACACCTGTCATCCCAGTGCCTGGGGTGGGGGCTGATGCAGGAGGATTGCGAGGTCAAGGCCAGCTTCAGCAAGTGGGTGAGGCAATTAGAGACTCAGGGAGACCCTGCTTCTAAATAAAATGCAAAATAGGGCTGGGGATGGGGCTCAGTGGTCAATTGCCCCTAAGTTCAATGCCAGGTACCAAAAGAAAAAAAAAAAAAATCTCCAAACACTGTTTTCCTGCAGGAGGGGAGCTGCGGTGTACAGGGACCTCGCTTATTCCTGAGCTAGTTTTGTGGAGTTTATTTGTTTTTGTTTGTTTGTTTGCTATTTTTTGTAGTTAACAGAAGGGTGCTTAACCACTCAGCTCTGTCCCTGGTAGTTTTTAGTTTTTATTCTGACCATGGGTCTAGCTAAGTTGCTGAGATTGGCCTGGTTAGGGTTTGATTGATAATGAATTTTTCATTGCAATTAAGTGTATGATTTTTACACAGTCATGCATTTGTGGATGGACTTTGTTGACGTCGTGATTCCTTCATGACAATTGTAACAGTACAGCTTCTCAATGCACGTGTTAGGTAATGACTTTGTTTTTTCTCTTATAATTCAAAATTTTCTTGGTTAAGTTTACATATATGAAAATTTGTGGATGAATTTTAGGACTGAATGCTTCCATTAAGAGTAAAGCATGCTAGATTGTTTGTTAGTGCATCATAGTTATATATAATACCACATGAATATGGCACCCGTGTAAAACTTACCCATGGTATTTTATACTATTTTTAAGCTGAATGTACCTTGACTATTAATGTATTATCCTGATCCTATGAACTGATTGCAGCAAGTCCCTGGAGTGGGGGTCTATCATGTGTCTTTAATGGCAAAACAGTTTCCACAAATAGTTAAGAAGCACTTAAACTTTTTGAGTTTATTAGAATTCTTTTGTTTCCTATCATCATTGATACTGTTTAATTTTCTCTCTGATAGGGTTTTATTTTACATTTCTTGGGTTTCTAAAGATGTTGGATTCTTTTTATTCTCATTATTGAACACATGGGTACTTCCTGTACAAATTGGCAGCTCAAGACTCCTCCCTGAATTTCTTCTGTGGTGGATTTCAGAGTGTTGGGACCTTGAGAATCACCAGTACGTGGGCCCTTTTCCTACCCAAGCGGGCTGGGATCTGCAGGGGTCTCAGGTTTTTCTCCCCCCTGAGGTTTTCTTTCTTTTGGGGGGACATGGGGAGCATAGTGGATTGAACGCAGAGGTCCTTCCCACAGAGATACATCCCTCATACTTTTTACCATTTATCTCCTGACAGATGCTGAGATGCTGAGTCTGGCCTTGAACTTATACATCAGCCTCCTGACTGTCTGGGATTACAGATGCGTGCCCTCCTGCCTGGGGCCCCCTTAATGTTATAAATGTAAGGGAAGCAAAATGTCAGATCCACAACCCTGTCTCCCAGATGAAACCTGTACACATGTATCAATGAATTCCTCAAATTCCAGTCCCCTGTCCCCATTTGCAGTGACAGTTTTTCCTCCCCACTGTAATAAAATAAGAATCAATGGTTTGGTTTTCTGTTTATGAGCATTTCACATGAGAGAAAAGTACACCAAAAAGCACTTGACATTTGAAAAAATGTGTGTGTGTGTGTGTGTGTTTGTGTGTGTGTGTGTTGGGGTATGTGTATTCTCCCTTTTTCTCCCAGGCCAGACACCTTCTCAGAATGTCTTTAGGCTGAGTGTCCCCACTGTGGACTGCATGTCCCAGGGGTCTTATGCTCTCTGTGATATTTTCCTGGTCCTGTTTTGGCTTTGCCTGACATGAGGATCCCACATCTGGCACATCTGAGGTCTCTTGAGCATCTGGTAAATATCAGCCACCTGTTGACCTATGAGCAGGTGCATTTAGGGGAAGTAGTTTCTCAGGGGAGCAGGTGATGTCCCTGTGGCTGGAAGGAGTCTCCTTATCCAGAAGCCACTTCAGAATTTCCTTCGTCCTGGCTCCTGTGGATACTTGAACAGCTTTGGGCATGCAGCCATTTATTAACACACTGGTTCAAGTTCCTTTGGAAATGCATCCAGAGTGGTTGTTACTCTGTTATCTTTTAACGAACTCCATGCTATTTTTAAAAATTGTCTGCACTAAGCTTATATTCTAGCCCCATGTCAGCATGTCTCTTGCTCCATATCTATGTCATTGGAGGACTAGTTCCTTCACCTGTTTGATAGGAGGCTTTCCCACAGCTGTGCTCAGGCTGCAGAAACTCTCTGACTTGGCTGGGGGCTGAATTCCTGATGCAGTTGGTTAGAACCCAGGCTGCCTGTGCTCACTGCAAGAAGGTGGTGTGAGCCTATTCTAGAAAGAAACAGGGAGCTGTGGTTTTTATCCTTTTTCTTCACTCCTGTGGGAGGGGGGGATCGTAGTCCATGGAAGTGCTTGCAGCCAATGTGAAGCCCCTCCTTTGTGATCCAGGGAAATTTGCACATGCACAGTTGCCGTTGCTCCCAAAGCTTGGTGGGTTAGGATGGAGTCCATGGAATGGGGAAAAATGTTGGGACCCTGAGTGCCTGGACATACTCCTTCCAGAAAAAACTGGTCAGGCCTGGAGTTATTACTGAGGTAGAGGGGAGAGGGCTCAGGCAGGGATGCTGGGTGGACTGCATTTGTCCTGTCTACCCTTAGAGACTGGCTAGAGAGGAGCTCAACTGTTAGCAACAACAGTTTGCAGATCATGCTGGCAAATTCCTTCTAGGGATAAATTGGGACCCTTGACCTCACTCCCCTTCTGCCCTGGTCCCATGGATAAAGCTCATGATCCACCACAGCCATAGAAAACCACCCCTTTTGTCTTGTCCTGATACTTGTGTATATCCAGCTCTTTCCTCTATGAGCCACCAGACTAATTGCGTTTCCAGCTACAAGTCATTTAGTGTCCAATGTGTTCCATTTGTGACCCCAATCAGTCTACCTCTACTCTGGGTGACACTGGATTGGGCTATTCTGTCCCAATTATGTGGCACATTGCTCAAAGCAGGACTAATGCCCAAGTGTACCCCAACTTGGCCTGCCCTTTGGATGGTAGAGATTTTCTCAGTGGGCCAATGCATATGTCTCTCAATCCATGTATAACTTTATTTAAGAGGAACTCCAAACAGAAGTAGGTGTTAATTTGGTATATCCATGTGTGGAGAGAATCCAGGAGCCTCCTATTCTGATATAATTTTGAAAAATCATCTTCCTCAATATGTGCTGCTTTGGGGTGCTGGAGTATAATTCAGTACCATGCACGTCCTGCACCCAAGCCCTACAAGTGCTCTGCGCCTCCAGTTCCCACACCTCCGTTCATGCTGGATTGTCTTGTTCATTCACATCAAATACTCTGCTGGAGATGGTTGCATATACACAGGCCTTTTCATTGCATTTCATAATAAAAATGACATTTATGTACATATGGAGTCACCTATGAAATTTCTGCATTGTGATTTTTTTGGTGCTTAAATTACTGCAATATGATAATTTTAAAATATACGTTAGTGCCTGGTAATGATAGCTCCTGATTTTGCTCTTAGAGTTCAGAATTCTTGGCTAATTTCATATCAAGTTAACCTTCCAGGAGAATTTGCAAACTATTTGCCTTGGTCCCTCCTTCAATGAAAAGGAAATCATGGTGAAATTTTGATGGGGTGTTGTCATAGATGAACCTGAGGGAAGCAGTCCTCTGTATAATGAGGAGTCCTATCATTTATTCCCTGGGTGTTTAATTCAGTCTTTTATGTGCTGATCTGTATTTGCATTTTTTTCAATTCTGAACATGTACTTTGTAAGTATGAGTATGTGTGAAATGCAACATTTATGTGACATGTATATAAAACTGACATGGGGTTTCATAGTATTTGTCAAACTGTATGCCAAATGGCAAACAAAATGTGGCTGATTGCCAGAAATGGTTATTTTCCATAGTTTATTATTTATCTATTCCCAAATGGACATCCTCTGTCACCAGGCCCCAGATCTTGGCTCTGGAGGAGCACGCTGTGTCCCCATATGAATAGGTGCTGTAGTGTCCACATCTGTTTCTGGGGGCCATGGATGCTCCTTAGCAAACAGCTTCACAAATGAATAGTGGGGGGCTCAGACTCCATTTTCCCTTCATGATAATACCACATGTTCTTCAACGCTGTCTCAATTTGTGTGTACCATGTGACTTTATTGTACAGTCCCTCCTTTCTAAAGATGTTGAATGCTTTGTGATGATGGGACATTTAGATACCTGCTATTTGCAGGGGCTGTTCAAGGCTCTTACCTGCATTTCTCTCACAGTCTCTGTTCTCCTTTCTTTGAAGAGTTTGGTTAAAGGTGAGGCAATTGGTTTCTTTCATCTCTCACTTCTCCTTGCACCTTTAATGGAGTCATTTGAGGAATAGATTTTTTGTTTTCATACATACAATTTATAAATTTAAAAATATTTTTTCTATAACTTTGAAAAAAAACGACATTTTGTTCCTTTTTCCTTTAGTGAAATGGGGAGGTTGGGACCTGGGTGTTCTATTACAGAACTATATCCTCAGCCCTTTTTAAATTTTTATTTAAAAAATTTAGATTTTTAATTTTTTTCTTAATTTTTTAAAAATTATTATTACCTACTTTTTAAAAAATTTAGGCAGGGTTTCACTCAGTTGCTGGGGTCAGCTTCACAATTGTGATCCCACTGCCTCAGCCTTCAGACCACTAGATATATCAGGTGTGTAGCACCATATGCATCCTGTCTCACAATTTCTTTCTCTTTCTTTTTTTCTCTCTCTCTTTCTTTCTTTCTTCTCTCTCTTTCTCTTTCTTTTTCTCTCTTTCTCTTTCTCCCTCTACCTCCCTCTATCTCCCTCTCCCCCTCCCCCCTCCCTTTCTCTCTCCCCCTCCCCTCCCCCTTCCCTCTCCCCTCCCCCCTCTCCTCCCTCCCCTCTCTCCCCTCTCTCCACTTCTCCCTCCTCTCTCCATCTCTCTCTCTTTCTCTCTTTTTCTCTTTCTGTTTCTCTCTTTCTGTCTCTTCCTCTCTCTCCCTCTCTCCCCTCCCTCTTTCTTTTGCTCTTTCTCTTTCTCTCTTTCTCTTTCTCTCTTTCACTCTCTCTCTTTGACTCTCTGTTTGACTCTCTCTCGTTGACTCTCCCTGTTTTACTCTCTCTGTTTGATTCTGTTTGACTCTTTCTCTCTCTCTTTCTCTACTTTCTCTCTCTTTCTCTCCTTTCTCTCTCTTTCTCTATTTCTTTCTCTTTCTCTATCTTTGACTCTCTCTCTTTGACTCACTCTCTGACTCTCTCTTTGAATCTCCCTCTGTTTGACTCTCTGCTCTTTGACTCTGTTTGACTCTCTCTCGTTGACTCTCCCTCTGTTTTACTCTCTCTGTTTGATTCTGTTTGACTCTTTCTCTCTCTCTTTCTCTCCTTTCTCTCTCTTTCTCTATTTCTTTCTCTTTCTCTATCTTTGACTCTCTCTCTTTGACTCACTCTCTGACTCTCTCTTTGAATCTCCCTCTGTTTGACTCTCTGTTTGATTCTTTCTCTCTATCTTTCTCTCTCTCTTCTCTTTCTCTCTTTCTGTCTTTCTCTCTTTCTCTCTCTTTCTCTATTTCTCTTTCTCTTTCACTCTCTCTTTGACTCTCTCTTTTTGAATCTCTCTCTTTGACTCTCTCTCTCTCTCTTTGACTCTCCATCTGTTTGACTCTCACTCTGTTTGACTTTCTTTGTTTGACTCTTTCTCTCTTTCTCTTTCTCTCTATTTCTCTATTTCTCTTTCTTTTTCACTCTCTTTGACTCTCTCTCTTTGACTCTCTTTCTCTTTGACTCTCCCTCTGTTTGACTCTCTCTCTGTTTGAATCTCTCTGTTTGACTTTTTTCTTTCTCTTTCTCTTTCTCTCTTTCCTTCTCCCTCCCTCCGTCTGCCTCCCTCTCCCACCCTCTCCCGCGCTCTCTTTCTCTGCTTTTAAGTCATGATTTATTTTTTTAGGTTTTTAAATATTTTTATTGTTTTTATTATTTTTTAATGCATTATAATCCTTATTACCCATAGAGCTCAATTTTTCATATCTCTGTATATAAAGTATGTTCACATCAATTTATGACATTAGACGTACTATTTTGCATTTCAATTTGAAATACACGTATATATCTATTTTTTATCTCTCTTTGTATATAAGGTATGTTGACACCCAATTCAAGTCTTCTTACGTGTACTTTGGTTAATAATGTCCATCACATTTCACCATACTTGCTAATCCCCTGCCCCCTCCCTTTCCCTCCCATCCCTCTGCCCTATCTAGAATTCATCTAATCCTCCCATGCTCTCCCTCCCTACACCACTATGAGTCAGCTTCCTAATACCAGAGAAAACATTTGACATTTTTTGTGGGGGATTGGCTAACTTTACTTAGCATTATCTTTTCCAATGCCATCCATTTACATGCAAATGCCATGATTTTGTTCTTTTTTAATGCTGAGTAATATTCCATTGTGTATACATGCCAATTTTTTTTTTTTAATCCAGTCATCTACTGAAGGGCATCTAGGATGGCTACACAGTTATTTTGAATTGTGCTGCTATAAACTCTGATCTGGCTGTGTCCCTATAGTGTGCTATTTTTTAGTTTTCTGGGTTATTCCAAGAAGAAGAATACCTGGGTGAAATGGTGGTTCCATTCCCAGATTTCCAAGGAATCTACATACTGTTTTCTATATTGGCTGCACCACAATATATGAGTGTAGCTTTTCCCCCACATTCTCGCCAAGGCTTATTGTTGTTTGTCTTCATAATGGCTGCCACTATGACTGGACCAGATTGTATCTTAGAGTGGTTTTGATTTGCATTTCTCTGATTGCTAGAGATGATGAGCATTTTTTCATATAATTGTTGATTGTTTGTATATCCTCTTCTGAGAAGTGTCTTCAGGTCCTTGGCCCATTTATTGGTTGGATTATTTGGGTTTTTTGGTGTTAAGATGTTTGAATTCTTTATATACCCTACAGATTAGTGCTTTATCTGATGTATGTGGGGTAAAAATTTGCTCCCAGAAAGTAGGCTCTCTATTCTTTATTTTTGTTGTTGTTGTTGTTGTTTTGATAAAAAGCTTTTTACTTTGAATCCATCCCATTTGTTGATTCTTGGTTTTAATTCTTGTGCTATAGTAGTCTTATTAAGGAAGTTGGGGCCTAATCCCACATGATGGAGATTAGGGCCTACTTTTCTTCTATTTGGACAGTCTCGGGTTTAATTCCTAGATCCTTGATCCATATTGAGTTAACTTTTGTGCATGGTGAGAGGGGTTCAAATTCATTTTGTTGCATATGGATTTCCAGTTTTCCCAGCACCATTTGTTGAAGATGCTATCTTTTCTCCAGTGCATATTTTAGCACATTTGTCTAATATAATATAATTGTAGTTTTGTGGATTGGGCTCTGTGTCCTCTATTCTGTACTGTTGGTCTACTAACCTGTTTTGATGCCAGCACCATGCTGTTTTTGTTACTATTGCTCTGTAGTATAGTTTAAGATCTGGTATAGCAATGCCACCTGCCTCTCTCTTCCTGGTAAGGATTGCTTTAGCTATTATAGGTCTCTTATTTTTCCAGATGAATTTCATGATTGCTTTTTCTAATTCTATGAGGAATGCCATTGGGATTTTGATCAGAATTGCATTAAATCTGTAGAGTGCTTTTGGTAGTAGAGTCATTTTGATAATATTAGTTGTGACTATTCAAAATCATGTTAAATCTTTCCATCTTCTAAGGTCTTTGATTTCTCTTTAGTGTTCCGTAATTTTCATTGAATAGATACTTCACCTCTTTTGTTTATTCCCAAGTACCTATTTTTTTTTTGAGGATATTGTGAATGGGGTAGTTTTCCTCATTTCCCTCTCAGAGAATTTGTCAGTGATTCACAGAAATGCCTTTGATTTATGGGTGTTGATTTTATATCTTGCCACTTTGCTGAATTCTAGTTTTAGAAGTTTTCTAGTGGATTTTTTTGGGTCTTCTAGGTATAAAATCACCACTATTGCAAATCACCTGCCCTCTCCCTTACCACCCCTCTGCCATAAATAGAATTCATCTATTCCTCCCATACTCCCCCTCCATACCCCAGTATAGTTAGCCTCCTTATATCAGTGAAAACATTCAGCATTTGTTTTTGGGGTTTGGCTAACTTCATGTAGCATTATCTTCTCCAATGCCATCCATTTACCTGCAAATGTTATGATTTTATGTTGTTTTATTCCTGAGTAATATTCCATTGTGTACAAATGCCACATTTTCTTTATCCATTCATCTACTGAAGGGTATCTAGGTTGGCTCCATAGTTTGGCTATTCTGAATTGTGCTGCTACAATCATTGTGGCTGTGTCCCTGTAGTGTGCTGTTTTTAAGTCCTTTGGGTGTAGTCCAGGGAGTGGGATAGCTGGGTCAAATGGAGGTTCAATTCCCAGTCACTTTGTCAATTTTTAATTGCTTCTTTTGTTTCAATTTCATTGATTTCAGCTCTGATTTTAATTATTTTCTGTCCTTTACTGCTTTTGGTGTTGACTCATTTTTTCCTAGGCTTTGAGATGTAATTTTAGGTCATTTATTTGACTTTTTCTTTTTTTTAAGTAATGAACACCATGCAATGAACATTCTTCTTAGTAATGCCTTCATAGTGTCTCAGAGATTTTGATATGTTGTATCTGTGTTGTCATTCACCTCTAAGAATTTTTAAATCTCCTCTTTGATGTTTTCTGCAACCCATTGTCCATTCACTAGCATATTATTTAGCCTCCTGGTATAGGAGTATCTTCTATTTTTATCATCAATATCTAATTTCATTCCATTATGATCTGACAGAATGCAGGGTAGTATCTTTATTTTTCCTTATTTGCTTAGAGTTTTCTTTTGGACATAATATATGGTCTGTTTTAGAAAAGGATCCATTTGCTGTTGAGAATAAAGTGTATTCACCTGTTGAAGGATGAAATAGTCTATGTCTCTCAGTTAAATCTAAGTTATTAATTGTATTATTGAGTTCTATAGCTTCTGTCTGGCTTTTGTTTGGAAGATCTATCCAGTGGTAAAAGAGGTGTGTTAAAGTCACCCATAATTATTGTCTTGTGGTCTACTTGGCCCTTGAACTTGAGAGCAGTCTGTTTGAACATAGATGCCCCATTGTTTTGGTGGTATGTATATTTATAATTGTTCTGTCTTGTTGGTGTATGGTTCCCTTAAGCATTATGTAGTGTCCTTCTTTATCCTTTTTGATTAACTTTCACTTGAAATCCACATTATTTGATATAAGGATGGAAACTCCTGCTTGCTTCTGCAGCCCATGTGAGTGGTAAGTCTTTTTAATATTTATTTTTTGTAGATGGACACAATACCTTTATTTTATTTACTTTTATGTGATGCTGAGTATTGAAACCAGGGCCTCACACATGCTAGGTGAGTGCTCTACCGCTTAGCCCAAGCCCCAGCCCGAGTGATATATTTTTTTCCAACTTGTCCCCTTCAGTCTGTGGGTGTCTTTTCCTATGAGATGAGTCTCTTGGAGGTAGCATATTGTTGGGTCTTTTTTAAAATCCAATCTGCCAGTATTTTAATTGATGAGTTTTGGAAATTAACATTCAGGGTTACTATTGAGACATGATTTGTATTCCCAGTTATTTTTTTTTTTATTATTTTTGGTATTTAACTTGACTTGGTTTCTCTTTGATAGGTTTTTCCTATTGAGTGATACTTCCCTTTTCTGTTTTTATTTTTTTTTTTTATTGTTGTTCATTTCTTCCTCATGGAATATTTTGTGAAGGATGTTCTGTAGTGAAGGTCTCTAGTTGTAAATTCTTTTAACTTTTGTGTGTGATGGAAGATTTTTATTTTGTCATAAAAATATCATCTAAATCAAAATCTAATTTCTAATCAAAATTTAATTTTGCTGGGTATGATTCTTGTTTGGCATCCGTTTTTTTCAGAGCTTGGTGTATGTTGTTGCTGGATCTTGTAGCTTTCAGGGTCTCAGTTGAGAAATCAGAGATCCTGATTGGTTTCCCCCATATGTAATCTGATTCCTTTTTCTTGTGGCTTTTGAAATACTCTGCCTTTCGTTTACACTAGGTGTTTTCATTATGATGTGCCTTGTTATGTATCTGTTATGATTATGTACATTTGGCAGTCTGTAGGCTTCTTGTATTTGATTTTACAATTCAGTATTCATGTTTGGAAATTTTTCTGGTATTATTTCATTGAATAGATTGTCCATCTCTGTAGTTTGGACCTCTAGGCCTTCTTGTGTCCCAATAGTTGTTAAGTTTGGTCTTTTCATGTTATCCCATAATACTTTTTGTTGTTGTTGTTGTTGATCTATTTTTAATATTTATTTCTTTTAGTTGAACCATTGTTTTTTATTATTAGTTGTTCAAAACATTACAAAGCTCTTTACATATCATATTTCATACATTTGATTCAAGTGGGTTATTAACTCCCATTTTTACCCCATATACAGATTGCAGAATCACATCAGTTACACATCCACGTTTTTACATACTACCATACTAGTGTCTGTTGTATTCTTGAATCTTCTCCTCATTGTTTCTTTCCATTTTCACTGGGGTCAACTTTTTTTTCAACATTACATGTTTGGCCTTCAATGTCAGAGGTTCTGTCTTCCAAGTGATATATTCAGTGTGAGATGCTTCCTATTGATTTCTTAATTTGGTTTACAGTTTCCTTCATTTCAAGGTTTTCTGTTTGTTTTTTCAGAATCTCTATCTTCTCATAGAAGGAATCTTTTGCTTTCTGTATTTGCTTATGTAGCTCTGTATCAAAATGTTCCTTTGCTGCCTGTATTTGCTCTCTTATATCATCCTTTAATTCACAGAATTAAATTAAATTCACATATCCTCCACTCCTTCTCTGTCATTTCTCCTGCTGTTCTGACAATGGGTTCTTATAATGTAGAATCTTTGTTTGGGCACATTCTTGCTTGCTTTTTCATGTTGCTCATGCATCTTCCCTGCCAGCTCTGTGTTTTAAAGGTGTTACAATTTTTACCCTGTAGGCTTATAGTGTCCCCAAAGGGTTCCAATTCCTTTATTTAAAAAAATTATTTATTTTTTAAATATACAACAACACTGGAATGCATTACAATCCTTATTCCACACATAGAGCACAATTTTTCTTATCTCTATATAAAGTATGTTCATGATAATTTATGCCATTATACATGTACTCATTTCTTTCTGCATTACAACTTTTAATACACATATATAACAAATTTTTTCATATCTGTTTGTATATAAGATATGTTGGCACCAAATTCAAATCTTCATACATGTATTTTTGGATAATGATGTTGATCACATTCCACAATCGTTGCTAATCCCCTCCCCCTGCCATTTTCCTCCCCAAACTCTTCCCTATCTAGAATTAATGTAATAATCCCATGCTCTCCCTCCCTAACTCACTGTGAGTCAACCCCCATATATCAGAGAAAATATTTGGCATTTGTTTTTTTTTGGAATTGGCTAACTTCACTTAACATAATATTCTCTAACTCCATCCATTTACTGCCAAACACATGCTTTTATTCTCTTTTAGTGCTTAGTAATATTTCATTGTGTATACATACCACAATTTTTTATCCATTCATCCACTGAAGGGCATCTAGATTGGCTCCACAGTTTAGCTATTGTGAATTGTGCTGCTATAAACATTGATGTGGCTGTGTCCCTGTAGTATGTTGTTTTTTAAGTCCTTTGGGTATAGTCAGAAAAGAGGAATAGCTGGGTCAAATGGTGGTTCCATTCCCAGCTTTCTAAGGAATCTCCATACTGCTTTCCTTATTGGCTGCACCAATTTGCATCCCCACCAGCAGTGTATGTGTTTACCTCCCCCCCCCCACATCCTGTCCAACACTTATTTTTATATGCATAATAGCTGCCATTCTGGCTGGAGTGAGATGAAATCTTAGTTGTGATTTGCATTTCTCTAATTGCTATGTTGAATTTTTCATATATATTTGTTCTCTATTGTATATCATATTATGAGAAGTGCTTGTTAAGTTCCTTGGTCCATTTATCGATTGGGCTATTTGTTTTTTTTTTTTTTTTTTTTTTTTTGGTGTCAAGACTGAGTTCTTCATGTACCCTAGAGATGAGGGCTGTATCTGATGTGTGAGTTGTAAGAATTTGCTCCCAGGATGTGGGCTGTCTCTTCACCTCACTGATTGTTTCTTTTGCTGAGAAGTTGTTCAGTTTTGATCCGTACACTTATTGATTCTTGGTTTTAATTCTTATGCTATAATAGTGTTATTAATGATGTTGGAGCCTAATCCCAAGTGATGAAGATTTAGACCTATATTTTATTCTCTTAGGTTCAGGATCTCTAGTTTAATTCTTAGGTCCTTGATCCACTTTGAGTTGAGTTTTGTGCATGATGAAAGAGAGGGTCTGCATATGGATTTGCAGTTTCCCTAGCACCATTCATTGAAAAGGCTATTTTTTCTCCAATATGTTTTTGGTACCTTTGTCTAGTATGAGGTAACTGTATTTATATGGGTTATTCTCTGTGTTCTCTATTCTGTACCATTGGTTTCTTGTCTATTTTGGTACCAGTACCACACTGTTTTTGTTACTATACCTCTGAAGTATAGTTTAAGGTCTGGTATAGTGATACCACCTGCCTTCCTCTTCGAAGGATTGCTTTGCCACTTCTGGGTCTCTTTGTTTTTCCAGGATTAATTTTTATTTCTTTTTCTATTTCCATGAGGAATGTCATTGGGATTTTGATTGGAATTGAATTAAATGTGTATAGTGCTTTTGGTAGCATGGTCATTTTGACAATATCAATTCTACCTTTTCAAGGACAAAGTATAACTTTCCATCTTCTAGGACTTCTTTAATTATTTTTCTTTATCATGTTGTAGTTTTCATTGTACAAGATTTTCACCTCTGTTGTTAAATTAATTTAATCCCTTTCAATTCTCATTCCGTTATTTTTTCCCTTCATTATCCCCCCCCCAATATTCTCCTCCATCTACTTTATTAATCTTTCATTTATTCATTTATGTTTGATGTTTTCTACGTATACAGGAAGGTGGAATTCACAGTGGTATATTTTTGTATACCCATATGATTTTTTAAACTAATTTGATACTCCTTTCATCTCACTCCCACCCAACCTCCTTATATTACACTAATCTTTCCTATATATGTATGATATCCAATTCTCCTTTCTCTTTTTGTTTTGCTTTAGCTGTCACATGTGAAAGAAAACATTTGACCCTTGATCAGTTGGATTTATTTCACTTAGCATTGTGTTGTTAATTTCTGTTCATTTACTGACAAATGTCATAATTTAAATCTTCTTTATAGCTGACTAAACACTCCATATTTTGTGTATCATACTTTATTAGTCAATTCATGTATTAACAGGCATGGGGACTGCTTCCATAATTTGGCTATGGTGAATTGGGATGCTAGGAACAAAAATGTGGCTCTATCAAAATATAGTATTAATTACAATTACAGATATCCAATATTCATGGCTAATCGGACATGCTTTTCTGATACAAATATAAGTCAAGCATAAGAAAACAATCCACTGTTGATGATTATATATACACAGTAGCATATTCCAATAAATGTTTCTCATTATGGAAATAGTGTTATTTATTGGGCAAATATCACTTGCATTTTTGTTTGTCTTTTTAAATCTTATTTTTACGTAGTTTATTATTATTTTTGGTATGGTTTGACTTTTTTCTTGTGCCTCTTACAAAAACTTTTTTTCTGGCAAAATATATGTAAAATCTAATTTTAGCATTTTTAAGGTTACAATCCTATAGCTTTTACAGTAGTCACAATGTTGTAAAACGATCACCAGTGCTTAGTTTCTGATATTTTTATACATAAAAAATCAGTTTCTTCTAACACCCATTTATATTCTCCCAAAGAATTATTTTTAATTTTTGCATCCCTTGACATTTTTAAATCTGTTTTCTCACATTTTTAGATTTTTGTGTAAATTTTAATACTGTTTTGTTCACTAGACAACAACCTTTAGAAAGATAAAAGGCATAACAGTTTGTTCCTTATGGCTTTGACTTTTAAGAACGTACTGATGCATGGGCTCATCCAGGGCAGGGCTATCCGTCTAGTTTCCCTAAGGGGGAAGTTTGTACATTTCAACTAGAGTTCTTGGAACCATGGTGATTAAACAGGAGGTATAACTTGCACTTTATGAACTCCAAAGTAAACAAAGATGGGCACTAAGTAGAAACATAAAAAAAAAAAATGAAAGTTTAAATAAAAATTATGCTTAAGTTACACTAGTGTCATGATTGATTGTTTTAACTTGATGACATTAGAAATTAAGAGGAATTCGTAAAAAAAATATTTCAAGTAGAACTCTTCAGACATTGAAGTTTCTACTAGAGATAGGAGACAGAGAAACCCACGGAATTCTGTGGTTTCCCAAGAAAATGCCTTAGAGTAGAGTCATGAAATATCTGTCAACGGTCACTATGTTATCATGGCCTTGCTGAAAACTATTGTATTTGCTTTTGTGCTGCTGGTAATCAAACCCAAGGTCTTGCACATGCTGAACAAATTCTGCACCATTTAACTACAACCATAGCTCCATAAATTATTATTGTGTGAATGTCTCTGTAAATGAAAACCTTAAGGGTTATTCTGTATTTATGCATAAATTACATACAATGAGTCATTAATGAATGAATTATAATAAAGGATTTTTAAGATATATTCTTAAACTATGTAAATATGCAGTATTTAATATATCTATAATTATAAATCTAAGTATGTATATATATAAGATATCTATAGAAAAAAACAGATGTAGATAAATACATAAATCTTATCTCTATGGATCTGTATATATTTATTATGACTTCTAATTATATTATTCTTACTATTGCTCCTTATGTGTTTCTAATATCATTATGTGATAGTGCCATTTTTAAACTGGTTGTTTTCTTGATCAGTGTTTTTTTTAAATATTATTTAGTTATCAATGGATCTTTATTTGTTATTAATGTATATGTGGTGCTAAAGATCAAAGCCAGGGCCTCATACATGGTAAAAAAGTGCTCTACCACTGAGCCACAACCCCAGCACCTTTTGCTAAGTTTTAAGAGCTCATTGTATATTTTTTTTATTCCAGATTTTTATCATATATATTTGACAATTATTTCATCCAGTTTCTTCTCATTCAGTTAATAGCATACTTCAAAATACAGAATAGTTTTCAACAGGGTAAAAGTTTATTAACTTTCTCATTTATACATCCTGCTTCTAGCTTTGAGTATTCATGTCAAGGACAAAGCCATATAGAATTTCTGCTATGTTGTCTGACACAAGCTATAAATTTAACATTGCCTTTCAGGTGAATGATTTCATTTTTTAAACGTTGTAAGTTCTGTGTCTAATTCATTTTTTCACATACAGATGCCAAGGTGTTCTCAATTCATTAAAAAGATTACATCATCTCCAGTGAAGTCCTGCCATCTCTTGTATGTTTTTTGAGTTTGTTTCTAGGTTTTCAGTTCTATTCCACTAATCTGTTTGTATACTCCTTGCCACATATCTCACCTTTTGGGTTACTGTAAGTTCATAGTAAATATCAGTGTCAGATATTTCTGTCCTACAAACTTATTCTACAGAATTGTTGACCATTCTGTATGCCTGCCTTCTCCATATAGCCCTTGGAAGACTTTTTTTTTTTTTTTTTTATTCGGTGTGATTTTATCATGGTTGTGTTTAATTCATTTATTAGAGTTGTAGATAACTAATATCTTAATATTGAATGCTCCTTTCTATGTTTGGTAGTTGTAGGGTCCCCCAATTTACAGGAAGTTGAACAGCAGTGTAGATGACATTCTGGGTCTTATAAGTGACATCAGAATGAGGTGAAAGACTGCAAGTTCAACACCTGAACTCATGATATTTTTGCCAACCAGTGTCAAAAATATGTTCTTTTTTAAAAGTATTTTTTTAGTTGTTGATGTACCTTTATTCTCTATTTATATGTGGTTCTAAAGATAAGACCTGTTGCCTCACACATGCTCAGTAAGTGCTCTTCCACTGAGCCACAACCCCAATTTGATTTTCTGCAAATTGATTTTCTGCAAATTCACACATTTTCTTTTAGAAAAATATTTTTTAAAGAACATTATAGGTGAGGACCTTAAACTCACTCCAGCTATGTTTCTGTTAACTGGTAAGAATTGTGACTCTGGAAGAATAAGCATTTCTTTTCTTTGCAAAAGGGATCTGAGGTGTGTGGACTTTACAGAATTATTTTCTTACCTGCCCAGAATTACCTCACTCACTGTTTAGGAATGAGCCACAGAATGCTACAGTGTTACAGTGAGGGTGCTCCACAGTTTGGAAAATATATTTATTCTAACATGTCAGGATTTTTATCTTTTTTGCATTTTGTGATCAGTGACTATAATCATCTACTAGCCTGATTTGTCTTGTTGTTGTTCCTTTCATGAAATCTTGATACCATACAATTCCAATTGGCTCAAGTATTTAAATATTTGATATTGAAGATTTTTAATTGGTTATTTGTGTAGATGGGGTGATTCTGCTCTGATGTCAAGGTAATTCTTCCAATAAAGTAGCTATGTTTAAGTAATCAGGATCCATCCACAAGTGGAGTTCCCACGTGGAAAACCTGTGTGGACACTTCTGGTGTGTCTTACTGATCTCATCTTCCTTTTGCACATAGAGATAATAGTCCTGTGACTCTTTTATGACTAATAATTTTATGATGTATTTCTCAAAGCCATCATTCTCATTCGTTATATTTCCTTGGTTGTATAAGTTTTAAGGAACTTATTGTTACCATTATTTTTCCATTAAAATTATATTAAAAGGTCTTTTTTCTTTTATTAACCATTTCTTTGCCTCAGTCATTTGAACACATACATGCTGCTGTCTGTGCCTTTACTGTACCAAATTTACTCACTCATTGAACTGCTTATAGAACTTGAAATATTTCAAGATTGGCTTTTCAAGAGGTGGAAGTGTCACTTTACATGTATCCAAACATTGATACTATATGAATATTTTACACATTGGGAATGTGTCATGGATGATATTTGAAACTAACTCTTTTGGGAGCTCAGTCTATCTCATGGATACAAAGCAGAGAGAATAGCAACCAGAGTGTTTTCAAAAGCTTTTTTACCACTCTTTTTGTCTCCCTTGGGCACAATCTCCTTATGAAAATATCTTTGATGAGTCTGATTTACATCTGGACTGTCTGCCAAATTTCACATCCACTGATGGCAGAAAAGTTAGGAGTTGGGCTTTTATTCAGTGCTTGGATTATGGTATATATCCTTCACTTCACTCTTATATGAATGAATACACACACACACACACACACACACACACGCACGCACACACAGTTTTTGAACTTAGGTATTTTTCTCTGAATTAGATAATGGAAAGATAATGGAAAGTATATTATTACATAATTAAAGTCACTCTCCTACATGACAGTCAGTTCTACAAACTCTTAATTCAAATTAAAAACTGAATAATGGTTTGGTCCATGTGCTATTGATCTAACAATTTTTATTTCAGGAGCCATTGACATTCGGGGATGTGGCCATTGATTTCTCTGAGGATGAATGGGAATGCCTGGATCCTGCTCAGCAGAATTTATATAGAGAAGTGATGTTGGAGACCTACAACAACCTAGTCTTTGTGGGTGAGCATAACTTTTCTTCAAAATTCCTATTTATCATTATTTAATTTTCTTCCCTTGAAGTATATATTTTGGGAACTTCACCATAAGAATAAGTTTCAGATTTATGCTTTCAACAAAAAGATGTCATAGTTCTTGGTGCTGACAAGAAATGTTAATGATGTTTTTTTTTTTTTTTCATTCTTAATGTTTTCCTTTGTTGGCATGATATATATCCTTCATTTGACATATGGTTGACTTAAAGAAATGCAGTCATGTCAAATACTGTGGCCCACATATAGCAGAGGACATAGTAGAGATAGAGGAGGAAGCCTAAATTCAAAAAGATTAATTGAGACATTATCCAGTATAAAAGATTTTTGAGAAGCTTTGATTTCTTTCTCTTGTTATCATAGAAGAACCTGTCCTGTGTTTTGTGCTTAAAATTATCTAGTCTCCTGCTTTTCCTCCAGTAATGTCTCTGTACATGGAAATTAACAACAAAACACTCCCCTTACATTGTGAGTGTCAATATTATCTGACAGCTCTTCCATAATTTTTTAAAATATTTTTTTTTGTTTTTAATGAATTTCCCATTTATCCATATATGGTGCTGAGGATTAAACCCAGGGCCTCATACGTGCTAGGCAAGCACTCTACCACTAGTCTACAACTCCAGCCCCTCTTCTATTATTTGCAGAAAATTTTTGCACATTTCAGGAGACCTCTAGGTCAACTCATTGTAATACATCACTATCATAAGTCAGTTTCTCTGATCTTATTTGTACATCTTTTTCACTAAAATTTCCTTCTCATTGTTCTTTCTGATATGTGTAACAGATTTTCTGTGAAATTATCTGCCATGGAATGAATGTCAAGAGAGACAAAGACTGCTCTTTTTAGAGATGTAAGTTGTAGTTGAATAAGAGGATTTGTAAAATAATACATCTTTGAATATTTACTATTTGGTTGGTTAATTTTTTCTTTATTTTTTTTTATTGTGTACAGTACGTTCCATGTTACAGACTGGGTTTCCTCATATCAATTAATTGCCTCACAAATTAATATATGAATGTCTCTTGTTTGTATTGCTAATAATGTTTTATGTGCTTTGGCTTGTATAAATATTAACCCTCTTTTGTCCATTACTTTTGTATTTTATCTTGATTGGGTTTTCATTCTTCCCATGTACATAGAAATTGAAATTTCCTATATGTAAATGTAATGGAGATTAATGGCAGTGATACTCGAATGCTGAACTACACCCTAAGCTCCTTTTCATTCATAGTTGGAGAGAGGTTCTCACTAAGTTATTGAGCATGTCTTGAAATTGCAATTCTCCTGCCTCAGACTTCCTAGTAGCTGAGATTGCATGTATTCCCATCATTTGTATATTGATGAGTTTGCTCTTATTTGTAGGATAATGACCACATTATTTTAAATGTAGCTTTGAAAAATGTAGCAACTCTCTTTTATATGTTGTTTGTAATTTTCATTGTAATCAAAACCAAAAAATAAAACTGTCTCCAAAATTTTAAATATACAGTTCAGTAACATTAATTCAAATTGTTATGCAATATATCTCTAAAAAGTTTACATCTCAAAAAAAAAATCAATTCCTAGGAAGCAAGTGCTCATTTTGGTCTCCCCATCACAAAACCATTCTCTTTTGTTCAGAAAGCTGCTTCTTTAGTTTAGAGATGTCATGTTCCTAGAATTCTGCAGTATTCTTTCTATGACATTTCAGTTAACCTAGTGTACACATATTTTGTAAAATATATAATTAGAATCAATTCTTTGACTTCAAAGTTCTAGTTTCCATATTCCAAATTGGCTCATCATTCTTTTCAAGGGATATTTGGGTTGCATACCCTATGATGGCTCTGTTGAATAACATTGTAACAACACTGGTGTGCAATGTTTTTAATTTGCTATTGATGTGAAGGTTATTGCCACAGTCACTAAGAAGTCCATCTACCTAACTCCATGTCTGCATTTACAATTGAATGCTGTAACTTTTAGTATATTTTTAAGCAGGGAAATAGTTTTATTTGTATTTTGGGGGATATTCATACAATTTAAACGATAGATTTCTCTGCAAAAAATAAAAATAAATAAAAATAAAAAAATAACAACAGGAGTTTGATGAATACTACCTGGAGCCTCTAGTTAACTTTAAGTAGTATAAACATCTTTTATTTTATCTTTAAATTCTTGAACAACAGCATGCTAAAGAGTGTTCAATAACTGTCACATATTTAGGGATATTTGAACATCTCCATCACTTTTGACTTCAAATTTTTATTCCATGTTGGTTACAAAATAACTATCACTTAAATATTTATTAACCTTTGTTTTAATATATAAAATTGGTCTCTCCAACATAATATGCCACTTGCGATTAAGAACAGGGATTCTATAAGTCCAATAGTTTCAAAATATTTTCAAAGTCATATGCTTTGCAGTTACCATTTTGCTTCACTGTATTTCCCTTTTCAGTAAGTGGGGATTGATGTCTCCTAGGATGACAGTGATTCTTTGTTTTAATTCAACTCTCTCAATCTTTTCTTTGTGTGTTTGGGAAGTATGACGTACATTGCGAATGTATTTATTCTTAATTCAGAACCTAGGGAAAGGTTCCTTTTCTCTATTTTGCGTCATTTCAAAGGCTTTTTTTTTTTCAATTTACAACGTATTATGTGTCCTATAACTGTCTTAAATCATGTTTTGTGTACTATAATTTAGAAATCCCAGGTTTTGTTCAGTCACTTTTGTGTGTGACATTCTTATATCCTTTTGCTTTCAGTATGTGTGTGTCCTCAGATTCAGAGTATCTGTAGACTACCTACATTTGTAATTTTTAGAGTTAATTCAGATAGCAAAGGTTTGTTTGATCAGAATTTTGTAATCTTGAATTTGCCAACAAAAAACATCTAAAAATAAAGAATCTCCTACTCACATTTTGTATGAGTATCAACTTGGCTTCACTTTATTAAGAATTCAAAATATTGTCTTTTCAAAACTATATTATTGTTACAGGTATATATGCCTATTAACAGTTTTGTTTTTATGCTTTTGTCTTTCAAATTCTATTGCAAAATTACATGTTTTGTGACCCATCATTACAATAAAATAGAATTGTTTGTGCCAAGATATTTTTAGAATTTCATATGACATGTGTTGCTGTGCACACTTACATTTCAGTATGAAGGATTACCGTTAGTAATTTTTGGAGAACAGATCTAGTGTTGATGAATAGGGTGTGTATTTATATTTTAAATTTTAATTTTCCTTCTCTTTTGAAAGATAGTAGCTGTGAATATAATTTCTTGGTTGATAATTTTATTGTTTCATCCCTTGAAAATAGCCCCGAATTCCTTTATGTGTTGTGAAGTTTTGACAAAGGATTTCACAGGTATATAGTTACACATTTCTAGGTGACCCATCTTTTTATCTTAGATGTTCTGAATATTCTCTGTAAGTTTTAAAACTTGGATTAAAACCTGCTTTGAGTCTTTACAACTTGGAGATAATTGAGCTGCTTGGATGTTTTATTTTATTTTATTTTTATTTTCTTTTTTTTAAATTTTTTATTGTTGGTTGTTTAAAACATTACATAGTTCTTGACATATCATATTTCACACTTTGATTCAAGTGGGTTATGAACTCCCATTTTTACCCATTATACAGATTGCAGAATCATATCAGTTACACATCCATTGATTTACATGTTGCCATACTAGTGTCTGTTGTATTCTGCTGCCTTTCCTATCTTCTACTATCCCCCCTCCCCTCCCCTCCCCTTCCCTCTTCTCTCTCTACCCCCTCTACTGTCATTCATTTCTCGCCCTTGTATTATTTTTCCCTTTCCCCTGACTTCCTCTTGTATGTACTTTTGTATAACCCTGAGGGTCTCCTTCCATTTCCATGCAATTTCCCTTATCTCTCCCTTTCCCTCCCACCTCTCATCCCTGTTTAATGTTAATCTTCTTTTCATGCTCTTCATCCCTACTCTGTTCTTAGTTACTCTCCTTATATCAAAGAAGACATTTGACATTTGTTTTTTAGGGATTGGCTAGCTTCACTTAGCATAATCTGCTCTAATGCCATCCATTTCCCTGCAAATTCTATGATTTTGTCATTTTTTAATGCAGAGTAATACTCCATTGTGTATAAATGCCACATTTTTTTATCCATTCGTCTATTGAAGGGCATCTAGGTTGGTTCCAAAGTCTTGCCTTTGTGAATTGTGCTGCTATGAACATCGATGTACCAGTGTCCCTGCAGCATGCTCTTTTTAGGTCTTTAGGGAATAGACCGAGAAGGGGAATAGCTGGGTCAAATGGTGGTTCCATTCCCAGCTTTCCAAGAAATCTCCATACTGCTTTCCAAATTGGCTGCACCAATTTGCAGTCCCACCAGCAATGTACAAGTGTACCCTTTTCCCCACATCCTCGCCAGCACTTGTTGCTGTTTGACTTCATAATGGCTGCCAATCTAACTGGAGTGAGATGGTATCTTAGGGTGGTTTTGATTTGCATTTCTCTGACTGCTAGAGATGGTGAGCATTTTTTCATGTACTTGTTGATTGATTGTATGTCCTCCTCTGAGAAGTGTATGTTCAGGTCCTTGGCCCATTTGTTGATTGGGTTGTTTGTTATCTTATTGTCTAATTTTTTGAGTTCTTTGTATACTCTGGATATTAGGGCTCTATCTGAAGTGTGAGGAGTAAAGATTTGTTCCCAGGATGTAGGCTCCCTATTTACCTCTCTTATTGTTTCTTTTGCTGAGAAAAAACTTTTCAGTTTGTGTAAGTACCATTTGTTGATTCTAGTTATTAACTTTTGTGCCATGGGTGTTCTATTGAGGAATTTGGAGCCCGACCCCACAGTATATAGATCATAGCCAACTTTTACTTCTATCAGACTGCGTGTCTCTGATTTGATATCAAGCTCCTTGATCCATCTTGAATTAACTTTTGTGCATGGCGAGAGAAAGGGATTCAGTTTCATTTTGAGCCTATGGATTTCCAGTTTTCCCAGCACCATTTGTTGAGGATGCTATCATTCCTCCATTGCATGCTTTTAGCCCCTTTATCAAATATAAGAGAGTTGTAGTTTTGTGGATTGGTTTCTGTGTCCTCTATTCTGTACCATTGGTCCACCCACCTGTTTTGGTACCAGTACCATGCTGTTTTTGTTACTATTGCTCTATAGTATAATCTGAAGTCTGGTATCGCTATACCGCCTGATTCACACTTCCTGCATAGTATTGTTTTTGCTATTCTGGGTCTTTTATTTTTCCATATGAAATTCATGATTGATTTCTCTATTTCTACAAGAAATGCCTTTGGGATTTTGATTGGCATTGCATTAAACCTATAGAGAATTTTGGTAATATTGCCATTTTGATGATGTTCATTCTGCCTATCCATGAACAGGGTATAGTTTTCCATCTTCTAAGATCTTCTATTTCTCTCTTTAGGGTTCTGTAGTTTTCATTGTATAAGTCTTTCACCTCTTTTGTTAGGTTGATTCCCAAGTATTTTTTTTTTTTTTTTGAAGATATTGTGAATGGAGTGGTTGTCCTCATTTCCATTTCAGAGGATTTGTTGCTGATATACAGGAATGCCTTTGATTAATGCATGTTGGTTTTATATCCCGCCACTTTGCTGAATTCATTTATTAGCTCTAATATTTTCTTTGTAGACCATTTTGGGTCTGGTAGGTATAGAATCATGTCTTCTGCAAATAGTGATAATTTAAGTTCTTCTTTTCCTATTTTTATGCCTTTAATTTCTTTCGTCTGTCTAATTGCTCTGGCCAGTGTTTCGAGAACTATGTTGAACAGAAGTGGTGAGAGAGGGCATCCCTGTCTTGTTCCAGATTTTAGAGGGAATGCCTTCAATTTTTCTCCATTGAGAATGATGCTAGCCTGAGGCTTAGCATAGATTGCTTTTACAATATTGAGGTATGTTCCTGTTATCCCTAGCTTTTCTAGAGTTTTGAACATAAAGTGTTGCTGTACTTTGTCGAATGCTTTTTCCGCATCTATCAAGATGATCATATGGTTCTTATGTTTAAGTCTATTGATGTGGTGAATAACATTTATTGATTTCCATATAATGAACCAGCCTTACAACACAGGGATGAATCCTACTTGATCATGGTGCACAATTTTTGATATGTTTTTGTATCCGATTCGCCATAATTTTATTGAGGATTTTTGCATCTAGGTTCATTAGAGATATTGGTCTGAAGTTTTCTTTCTTTGAAGTGTCTTTGTCTGGTTTAGGTGTAAGGGTGATGTTGGCCTCGTAGAATGAATTTGGAAATTCTTCCTCTTTTTCTATTTCCTGAAGTAGCTTGAAAAGTATTGGTATTAGTTCCTCTTTAAAGGTTTTGTAAAACTCTGCTGTATACCCATCCAGTCCTGGGCTTTTCTTAGTTGGTAGTCTTTTGATGGTTTCTTCTATTTCCTCAATTGATATTGGTCTGTTTAGGTTGTCTATATCCTCCTGACTCAATCTGGGCAGATCATATGACTTAAGAAATTTATCGATGCCTTCACTATCTTCTAATTTATTGGAGAATAAGGATTCAAAATAATTTTTGATTATCTTCTGTATTTCTGAAGTGTCTGTTGTGATATTGCCTTTTTCGTCCTGTATGCTAGTAATTTGAGTTCTCTCTCTTCTTCTCTTCATTAGCATGGCTAAGGGTCTGTCGATTTTATTTATTTTTTCAAAGAACCAACTTTTAGTTTTGTCAATTTTTTCAATTGTTTCTTTTGTTTCGATTTCATTAATTTCAGCTCTGATTTTAATTATTTCTTGCCTTCTACTTCTTTTGCTGTTGTTTTGCTTTTCTTTTTCTAGGATTTTGAGATGAAGTATGAGATCATTTATTTGTTGTTTTTTTCTTTTTTTAAGGAATGAACTCCAAGCAATGAAATTTTCTCTTAGAACTTCTTTCAATGTGTCCCATAGATTCCGATATGTTGTGTCTGTGTTTTAATTTATCTCTAAGAATTTTTTAATTTCCTCCTTGATGTCTTCTATAACCCATTGATCATTCAGTAACCTATTGTTCATTCTCCAAGTGATGCATGCTTTTTCCTTCCTTCTTTTATCGTTGATTTTCAGTTTCATTCCATTATGATCAGATAAGATGCATGGTATTATCTCTACTTCTTTATATTGTCTAAGAGTTGCCCTGTGACATAATATATGATCTATTTTTGAGAAGGATCCATGTGCTGCTGAGAAAAAAGTGTAACTGCTTGATGTTGGGTGGTATATTCTATATATGTCAATTAAGTCTAGGTTATTAATTGGGATATTGAGTTCTATAGTTTCCTTATTCCACTTTTGTTTGGAAGATCTGTCCAGTGGCGAGAGAGGTGTGTTGATGTCTCCCATGATTATTGTATGGTGGTCTATTAGATTCTTGAACTTGAGAAGTGTTTGTTTGATGAACATAGCTGCACCATTGTTTGGGGCATATATATTTATGATTGTTATGTCTTGTTGGTGTATGGTTCCCTTAAGCAGTATGTATTGTCCCTCTTTATCCCTTTTGATTAACTTTGGCCTGAAATCTATTTTATTTGATATGAGTATGGACACTTCTGCTTGTTTCCGAAGTCCATATGAGTGATATGATTTTTCCCAACCTTTCACCTTCAGCCTATGTATGTCTTTTCCTATCAAATGCGTCTCCTGTAGGCAGCATACTGTTGGGTCTTGTTTTGTGATCTATTCTACTAGCCTGTGTCTCTTAATTGGTGAGTTTAAGCCATTAACATTTTGGGTTATTATTGAGATATGGGTTGTTCTTCCAGCCATATTTGTTTATTTCTGTTACTAAACATGGTTTGTTTTCCTCTTTGATTATTTTCCCCCCTTTATTGTCCTACCTCCCATTGTTGGTTTTCATTGTTATTTTCCATTTTCTCTTCCTGTAATGTTTTGCTGAGGATGTTTTGAAGAGATGGTTTTCTAGCTGTAAATTCTTTTATCTTTTGTTTATCGTGGAAGGTTTTAATTTCATCTTCCATTTTTAAGCTTAATTTCACTGGATACACAATTCTTGGTTGGAACCCATTTTCTTTCAGTGTTTGAAATATGTTATTCCAGGATCTTCTAGCTTTCAGAGTCTGTGTTGAAAGATCAGCTGTTATCCTGATTGGCTTACCCCTAAATGTAATCTGCTTCCTTTCTCTTGTAGCTTTTAAAATTCTCTCCTTATTCTGTATGTTGGGCATCTTCATTATAATGTGTCTAGGTGTGGATCTCTTATGATTTTGCACATTCGGCGTCCTGTAGGCTTCTAGGATTTGGGATTCTGTCTCATTCTTCACGTCTGGGAAGTTTTCTCATATTATTTCATTGAATAGACTGCTCATTCCTTTGGTTTGGAGCTCTGTACCTTCCTGTATCCCAATGACTCTTAAGTTTGGTCTCTTTATGTTATCCCACATTTCTTGGATGTTCTGCTCATGGTTTCTTAACAGTCTTGCTGAGCTGTCTATGTTCTTTTCAAGTTGAAATACTTTGTCTTCATTGTCTGATGTTCTATCTTCTAACTGTTCTACTCTGCTGGTAGTATTCTCAATTGAGTTTTTAAGTTGGTTTATTGCTTCCTGCATTTCTAGGATTTCTGTTTGTTTGTTTTTTATATCCTCTATCTCCCTGTATAGTTGACCTTTTGCTTCCTCTATTTTTTTGTGTAATTCATTGTCGAAGTGATCTTTCATTGTCTGATTTTGCTGTCTAATGTCTCCCTTGATACTTCAGATCATCTGAAGTGTGTATATCCTAAATTCTTTATCTGACATTCCATCTGCTGCAGCTGTTACCTCTTCTAAAGTTGAGTTGACCTGCATTGCTTGTGGTCCTTTCTTTCCTTGTCTTTTCATACTGCTTGTGTTTCTTTCTTCTTGGTGAAACTGTTGTGTTTTTGAAAATTTTTTCCCCCTATATATTTATATTGCTCTTGTATAGTTGAAATGTCTCCCTTGCAGGGTCGGACGGTGGTCTGCCTACCTTGCAGGTGCGGGCGGTGGCTCTGCTCTGCCCCTCCTCCAAGTGGTGTGAGGTGTCTACCACGCCCGTGGACCCATGGGCCTGTTCTGCCGGTCGGCCGCAGGTCTGCCTACCTTGCAGGCGCTGGTGGCGGTTCTGCTCTGCCCTTACTCCAATTGGGGTGATGTGACTACTGTGCCAGTGGGCCACTGGGCCTGATCCGTGGGTTGGTTGCAGGTCTGCCAACCTTGCAGGTGCGTGCAGCGGCTCTGCTCTGCCCCTCCTCCAATTGGTGTGATTTGTCTACCACACCCGCGGCCCGCTGGGCCTGTTCCGGGCGCGGGCGAAGGCTCTGCTCTGCTCCTACTCCAACTGGGGTGACGTGCCTACCACCCTGGCCAGCCACTGGGCCTGTTCCGCTGGTCTTTCGCAGGTCTGCCTACCTTTCGGGCACGGGTGGCTCCTCTGCTCTGCCCCTACTCCAATTGGGGTGACGTGTGTACCACGCCGGCAGGCCACCGGGCCTGAACCACTGGTCGGTTGCAGGTCTGCCAACCTTGCAGGTGTGGGCGGCGGATCTCTTCTGCCCCTCCTCTAATTAGTGTGACTTGTCTACCACACCCGCAGACCTCTGGGCCTGTTCCGGGCGCGGGCGAAGGCTCTGCTCTGCTACTACTCAACCTAGGGTGACGTGCCTACCACCCTGGCCGGCCGCTGGGCCCGGTCCACCGGTCGGTCGCAGGTCTGCCTACCTTGCGGGCATGGGCGGAGGCTCTGCTCTGCCCCTACTCCAAATGGGGTGATGTGTCTGTTGCGCCGGCAGCCACTGGGCCTGTTCCGCTGGTGGGTCGCAGGGCTGCCCACCTTTCGGGCACGCGTGGCGGCTCTGCTCTGCCCCTACTCCAATTGGGGTATTGTGATTACCACGCTGGCAGGTTGCTGGGCCTGTTCCGGACGCGGGCGGTGGCTCTGCTCTGCCCCTACTCCAATTGGGGTGACGTGTGTACGACGCCAGCAGGCCACTGGGCCTGATCCGCTGGTCTTTTGCAGGTCTGCCTACCTTGCAGGCGCGGGCAGCGGCTCTGCCCTGCCCCTCCTACCATGCCCGCGGACCACTGGGCCTGTTCTGCAGGTCGGTCGCAGGACTGCCCACCTTGCGGGCGCAAGTGGCGGCTCCGCTCCGCCCCCACTCCAATTGGGGTCACACGACCACCACGCCAGCGAGCCACTGGGCCTGCTCCGGGCGCGGGCGGCGGCCCCGCTCCTCCCCTCTGGCTCGACGACAATGCGAGAAAGACTTGGGTGTCTGTGACTCACCCTCCCTACCAGGAGACCAACTGTTTCTGTCGCCGCTGGTATTGATGAAGTTCTCTCCTCTGCCGCTTTCTGATGACATCAGATCTCTGCCATGTTGGTATCCCATGCGAATGGCAGCATTTCGTTCCCTTTGCCGGGTGACCAAAGCAACGGGTGAGTCCTGACTGGCCCTCACAGGCCCCGTCTCAGTCCTGTTGCCACTGCCCATGAAGGCTCGGTTGGTATTTACCTCCACAGTACTCAGCAGGACCCAGACCGAGAAGCAGTTTCCGCGGGCTCCTTAGCCCTGGGCCAGAGCAGTTCCGGGAGCCGGAACTCGGCCGCTCCCTGCTCTGTGCATGCTCTGATAAGAGCAGGCTCCAAGAAGCAGTTTCCACGGGCTATTTAGCACTGAGCCTGCGTAATTTGTCTGCAAGCCGCAGGCGAATGGAAGCCTGAAATTACCCGTTCTATGGCTGAATGAGCTGTGATCAGTCAAAAACAGGGATGGTGATGTCAGCTCTCCAAGATGGTGGCCGCTGGCCTCCTCTGTAGTCCGACCAGTGTGGAGAACCGAATTGGACCACTTCCTTCCCCCGTCTCAAACCCAGAATTCAGCACTGAGTACGGTGCTTGCACAGCTGGCAGAAGCCCACAGAAACTGCAGCGCTGTATCCCTGCGTCACTATCTCCTCGTTTCCCAGTGCACGCCATGGACTCTAGCCGCGGGGCGATTTGCTGAACAAGCAGGGTGACCCTCCGTGCGGACAAATCTCTCGTGTTTGAGCCACCATAGCCAATCCTCATGCGGTGTAAATCCTTCCTCCAGGTTCCGGAGCACCCCACTTTTGCTGGAAATTCCTAACAAGATAGCCTTTAGCCGTCCTGACTCGTCATTCTCCAGCCCAGTGACACGGCACACAGGGGCAATACACTCCATCTTCCGCACTCTCCGTCGTTTTCATTGTATAGATCCTTCACCTCTTTTGTTGATTCCCAAGTATCTTTTTTTGATGATATTGTTAATGGGGTAGTTTTCCTCATTTCCTTCTAAGAGGATTTGTCACTGATGTACAGAAATGCATTTGATTTATGGCTGTTGATTTTATATCCTGTACTATGCTGAATTCTTGTTATAGAAGATTTCTAGTTGAGTTTTTTTAGGTCTTCTAGTACAGAATCATATCATCAGCAAATAGTACTAATTTAATTTCTTCTTTTCCTATACTTATTCCTTTAATTTCTTTCCTCTGTCTAATTGCTCTGGCCAGTGTTTCAAGAACTATTTTGAATAGAAATGGTGAGAGAGGGCATCCCTGTATTGTTGCAGATTTTAGAGGGAATGTCTTCAGTTTTTCTCCATTTAGAATGATGTTGGCCTGGGGCTTAGTGTAGACAGCCTTTACAATGTTGTGGTAAGTTCCTGTTATCCCTAGTTTTTCTAGTGTTTTGAACATGAAGAGGTGCTGTATTTTGTCAAATGCTATTTCTGCATTTATTGAGATGATCATATGATTCTTATGTTTAAATCTACTGATGCAATGAATTACATTTATTGATTTCTGTATGTTTTAAACAAACTTGCATCCCTAGGGTGAATTCCACTTGATCATGATGCACCATCTTTTTGATATGTTTTTGTATTTTATTTGCCAGAATTTCATTGAGAATTTTTGCATCTGTTTTTTATAGAGGTTGGTCTGAAGTTTTCTTTCTTGATGTGCCTTTGTCTGATTTTAGAATAAAGGTGATATTGGCCTCATAGAGTGAGTTTGGAAGTGTTCCCTCTTTTTCAATTACATGGAATAATTTGAGGATTGTTGGTGTTAGTTTTTCTTTGAAGATCTTGTATCAATTAAGTCCTGGGATTTTTTTTTTTTTTTGGTTGGTAGGCTTTTGAAGGTGTCTTCTAATTCATTGCTTGAAAATGATCTGTTTAACTTGTATATATCAAGTTATCAGTTTGGATAAACTATATGATTCTAGACATTTGTTGATGTCTTCAATATTTTCTGTTTTATTAGAGTACAAATTTTGAAAATAATTTCTAATTATGTTTATTTCTCTAGTGTTCATGGTGATATTCCTTTTTTGTCATGAATTTTAGTAATTGGAGTTTTTCTCTCTTTTTCTACATTAGCATGGATAAGCGTTTATCAAATGTATTTATTTTTTCAAAGGGCCAATTTTTCATTTTGAAATTTTTTAAAAAAAATAATTAATTTAAAAAAAATATATAGCAGCAGAATGTATTAAAATTCTTACTACACATGTACAGCACAATTTTTCATCTCTGTATATAAAGTATGTTGACAACAATTCATTTCTTCATACATGTACTTTGGATAATATTGTCCATCACATTCCACCATCCTTGCTAATACCCTGGCCCCTCTTTTCCCACCCCTCTGCCCTAAATAGAATTCATCTATTCCTCCCATGGTACCCCTCCCTACCCCACTATGGTCAGGCCCCTTATATCAGAGAAAACATAATGCATTTGTTTTTTGGGATTCGCTAACTTCACTTACCATTATCTTCTCCATTGCCATCCATTTACCTGCAAATGCCATGATTTTATTCTCTTTTACTGCTGAGTAATATTTCATTGTGTACAAATGCCAGATTTTCTTTATCCATTCATCTATTGAAGGGCATCTAGGTTGGCTCCACAGTTTGGCTATTGTGAATTGTTCTGCTAAAATCATTGTGGCTGTGTCCCTGTAGTGTGCTGTTTTTAAGTCCTTTGGGTGTAGTCCAGGGAGTGGGATAGCTGGGTCAAATGGAGGTTCAATTCCCAGTCACTATGTCAATTTTTAATTGCTTCTTTTGTTTCAATTTCATTGATTTCAGCTCTGATTTTAATTATTTTCTGTCCTTACTGCTTTTGGTCTTGATTCATTTTTTTCTCTAGAGCTTTGAGATGCAATTTTAGGTCATTTATATGACTTTTTTTTTAAGGAATGAATTCCATGCAATGAACTTTCCTCTTAGTTATGCCATCATAGTGTCCCAGAGACTTAGATATGTTGTATCTGTGTTCTCATTCACCTCTAAGAATTTTTAAATATCCACTTTGATGTTTTATGCAACCCATTTTTCATTCACTAGCATATTATTTAGTCTCCAGGTGTTGGAGTAGCTTCTATTTTTATCATTGATTTGTAATTTTAATCCATTATGATCTTGTAGAATACAGGGTAGTATCTTTACTTTTCTGTATTTGCTTATAGTTACTTTGTGGCATAATATATGGTCTATTTTAGAGAAAGATCCATTTGCTGCTGAGAAGAAAGTGTATTCACCTGTTGAAAGATGAAATAGTCTATGTATGTCAGTTAAATCTAAGTTATTGATTGTATTATTGAGTTCTATAGTTTCTGTTTGGCTTTTGTTTGGAAGATCTATCCAGTGGTAAATGAGGTACATTAAAGTCACCCAGAATTATTGTCTTGTAGTCTACTCGGACCTTGAACTTGAGAAGATTCTGTTTGAACATAGATGATCCATTGTTTGGGGCATAAATATTTATAATTGTTCTGTCTTGTTGGTGTATGGTTCCCTTAAGCAGTATGAAAAGTCCTCCTTTATCCCTTCTGATTAACTTTCACTTGAAGTCCACATTATTTGATTTAAGGATGGAAATCCCTGCTTGTTTCCACAGTCCATGTGAGTGGTATGTTTTTTTAATATTTATTTTTTATAGGTGGACACAATATCTTTATTTTATCTATTTATTTTTATGTGGTGCTGAGGATCAAGCCCAGGGCCTGAAACATGCTAGGTGAGCACTCTGCCACTGAGCCCCAGCCCCAGCCCCAGCCCAAGTGATATATATTTTTTCAAACCTGTCACCTTCAGTCTGTGGGTGTCTTCCTATGAGATGAGTCTCTTGGAGGCAGCATATTGTTGGGTCTTCTTTGTAAATCCAATCTGCCATTCTTTTGACTGCTGAGTTTTGGAAATTAACATTCAGTGTTCTTATTGAGACATGATTTGTATTCCCAGTTATTTGTTGTTGTTGTTGTTGTTGTTTATTTTTGGTATTTAACTTGCTATTTGATAGGTTTTTCATTTAGAGGGATACTTCCGTTTTCTAATTTTCATTTTTTCATTTCCTCCTCATGGAATATTTTGCCAAGGATGTGCTGTAGTGCAGGCCTTCTAGTTGTAAATTCTTTTAACTTTTGTGTATCATGGAAGGTTTTTATTTTGTCAGAAAAATAACATCTATATCAAAATTCAATTGCTAATCAAAATTTAATTTTGCTGGGTATGATTCTTGGTTGTCATATGTTTCTTTTAGAGCTTGGTATATGTTGTTTGCAGGATCTTGTAGTTTTCACTGTCTTGGTTGAGAAATCCAAGATTCCGATTTGTTTCCACCATATATAATCTGATTCCTTTTTCTTTGTGCTTTTAAAATACTGTGCTTCTCCTGCATGCTAGGTGTGTTCATTATGATGTGCGTTGGTGTGGACCTGTTGTGATTTTGTTCATTTGTTGTCCTGTACTCTCCTTGTATTTGATTTTCCAATTCACTCTACATGTTTGGAAATTTTACTGATATTATTTCATTGAATAGATTGTCCATTTTTGTAGTTTAGATCTCTATACCTTCATCTATCCCAATTGTTGTTAATTTTTTTTTTTTTTTTGTGTGTGTGTGTGTGTGTGTGTGTGTTATCTCATTATTCTTGAATCTTCTGCTCATGGTTTCTTACCATCTTCCCTGGGGTCAACTTCATTTTTTCAAGATTATATATTTTGCCTTCAATGTTGGAGGTTCTGTCTTCCAAGTGATCTATTCTGTTGGAGATGATTCCTATTGAGTTCTTAATTTGATTTACTGTTTCTTTCATTTCAAGGATATCTGTTTGTTTGTTTTTTCAGAATTTCTATCTCCTTATTGAAGGAATCTTTTGCTTTCTGTATTTGCTTATGTAGCTCTTTATCAAAATGATCCTCTGCTGCCTGTATTTGCTCTTATATCATCCTTTAATTCACAGAAAATTATGTACCTCCTCCATTCCTTCTCTGTTATTTCTCCTGCTGTTCTGACCATGGATTCTAATAAGGTAGCATCTTTGTTTGGGGCACATTCTTCTTGGTTTTTCATGTTGTTCATGCATCTTCTCTTCCATCTCTGTGTTTTCATGGTTTTACAATTTTTACCCTGTAGGCTTATAGTGTCCCCAACGGGTTCCAATACCTTTCTTTTTTTAAAAAAATATATATATTTATTTTTCAAATACATGACAACAGTGAATGCATTACAATCCATATTGCACACAGAGCATAATTTTTCATATCTCTGTATAAAAAAGTATGTTCATGCTAATTCATGCCATTATACATGTACTTATTTCTTTCTCCCTTACAACTCTTATATAACACAATTTTCATATCTGTTTGTATATAAGGTATGTTGGCATCAAATTCAAATTTTCATACATGTGTTTTTGAATAATGATGTTGATCATATTCCACCATCCTTGCTAATCCCCTTCCCCATCCATTTTCCTTTCACCATCTTCCCTATGTAGAATTAATCTAATCCTCTCATGTTCTCTCTCCCTACCCTACTGTGAGTCACCCCACATATATCAGAGAAAATATTTAGAATTTTTTTTTTTTTGGATTGGCTATCTTCACTTAACATAATATTCTCCAACTCCATTCCTTTACTGTCAAATGCAATGTTTTTATTCTTTTTTAGTGCTGAGTAATATTCCATTGTGTATACATACCACATATTCTTTATCCATTCATCCACTTAAGGGCATCTAGGTTGGCTCCACAGTTTAGCTATTGTGAATTGTGCTGCTATAAACATTGATGTGTCTGTGTCCCTGTAGTATGCTGTTTTTAAGCCCTTTGTGTATAGACTGAGGAATGGGATAGCTAGATCCAATGGTGGTTCCATTCCCAGATTTCCAAGGATTCTCCATACTTCTTTCCATATTGCCTGCACCAATTTGCATCCCCACCAGCAATGTATCAATGTGCCTTTTCCCCAACATCCTTGCTTATTGTTTATATTTTTATTTTAATCACTTATTGTTTATATGCATAATAGCTGCAATTCTGGCTGGAGTGAGATGAAATCTTAGCGTTGATTTGCATTTCTCTAATTGCTATGTTGAACTTTTCATATATATGTGTATATATATATATATATATATATATATATATATATATATATATATATATATATATATATCATTTGTATATCATATTCTGAGAAATGCTTGTTGAGTTCCTTGGTCCATTTATCCATTGGGTTATATGGTTGTGTTTTTTTTTTTTTTTTGGTGTCAAGATTGAGTTCTTCATATACCCTGGAGATGAGGGCTGTATCTGACATGTAAGTGGTAAGAATTTGCTCACAGGATGTAGGCTGTCTTTTCACCTCACTGCTTGTTCCTTTTGCTGAGAAACTGTTCTGTTTTGATCTGTCCACTTATTAATTTCTGGTTTTTATTCTTATGCTATAATAGTCTTATTAAGGATGTTGCGGCCTAATCAGACATGATGAAGATTTGGACCTATATTTTCTTCTCTTAGGTGCAGGCTCTCTGGTTTAATTCCTAGGTTCTTGATCCACTTTGATTTGAGTTTTGTGCATGCTAAAAGAGAGGGTCTTAAATTCATTTTGCTGCATATGGATTTGCACTTTCCCTAGCACCATTTGTTGAAAAGACTATTTTTTTCTCCAATATGTTTTGGGTACCTTTGTCTAGTATGATATATCTGTATTTATGTGGGTTATTCTCTGTGTTCTCTATTCTATACCATTGGTCTACTTGTCTATTTTGGTGCCAGTACCATGCTGTTTTTTTACTATTCCTTTGAAGTATAGTTTAAGGTCTGGTATAGTGATGCCACCTGCCTTCCTCTTCTAAGAATTGCTTTGCCTCTTTTGGGTCTCTTTGTTTTTCCTGGATTAATTTTTATTTCTTTTTCTATTTCCATGAGGAATGTCTTGGGATTTTGATTGGAATTGCATTAAATCGATACAGTGCTTTTGGTGAGCATGCTCATTTTGACAATATTACTTCTACCTATTTAAGAACAAGGTAGAACTTTCCATCTTCTAGGTGTTCTTTAATTCTTTTTCTTTAGCGTGTTGTAGTTTTCATTGTACAAAGCTTTCACCTCTTTTGTTAAATTAATTTAATCCCTATCAATTCTCATTACCTTATTTTTCCCTTCATTATTTTCCCCCAATATTCTCCTTCATCTATTTTACTAATCTTCCATTTATTCCTTTATGTTTGATGCTTTCTACATATACAGTGGCATATTTTTATATACCCATGTTTTTAAAAATTCATTTGATATTCTCCTTTCCTGTCACTCCCACCCAGTCTCCTTGTACTCCACTAATCTTCTCTATATCTTTATGATATTCAATTCTCATTTCCCTTTTTGTTTTGCTGTAGGTAGCTGTCACATGTGAAAGAAAACATTTGACCCTTGATCAGTCATATTTATTTCACTTAGCATGATGGTGTTAATTTCTGTTCATTTATGACAAATGTCACAATTTAAATCTTATTATAGCTGACTAAAAACTCCATATTGTGTGTATCACATTTTATTAATCAATTCATCTAATAACACGAATGGGAACTGCTTCCATAATTTGGCTATGGTGAATTGGGATGTTAGGAACAAAAATGTGGCTCTATCAAAATATAATATTAATTGCAGTTATAGATAGCCAATATTTATGGCTACCTGGACATGCTTTTCTGATACAAATATAATTCAGGCAAAAGAAAACAATCCATTGTTAATGATTATATATAGGCAGTAGCATATTCAAATAAATGTTTCTAATTATGTAAATAGTGTTATTTATTGGGCAAATATCACTTGCATTTTTGTTTGCATTTTTAATCTTTTATTTTTATATACTTATTATTATTTTGCTATGGTTTTGACTTTTTTATTGTGCCTCTTTAGAAAAATTTTTTTTTTCTTCTGGCAAAATATAAGTAAAATCTAATTTACAATTTTTAAGGTTACAATCCTATAGCTTGTATGGTAGTCATAATGTTGTAAAACGATCACCAGTGTTTTGTTTCTGATATTTTTATACATAAAAAATCAGTTCCTTCTAACACCCATTTACATTCTCCCAAAGAAATATAGAAATTTTTATTTTTGCATACCTTGTCATTTTTAATCTGTTTTCTCATTTTTAGATTTGTGTACATTTTAATACTATTTTGTTCTACTGTTTAGATTTTGTGTAAATTTCAATACTGTTTTGTTCACTAGACAACAACCTTTAGAAAGATAAAAGGCATAACAATTTGTTCCTTATGGCTTTGACTTTTAAGAACGTACTGATACTTGGGCTCATCCAGGGCAGGGCTATCAGTGTAGATTCCCTAAGGGGGAAGTTTGTACATTTCAGTTAGAGTTCTTGGAATCATGGTGATTGAACAGGAGGAATAATTTGGGGACTTTATGAACTCCAAAGTAAATAAGGCTGGGCACTAAGTAGAAACATAAGAAAAGTAAAAAGTGAAAGTTTAAAGAAAAATTATGCTTAAGGTACACTAGAGTCATGATTGATTGTTTTAACTTAATGACACTGGAAATTAATGGGGATTGATAAAAATATTTCAAGTAGAAGTTTTCAGACATTGAAGTTTCTACTACCTATAGGAGACACAGAAACCCACTGAATTCTGTGGTTTCCAAGAAAATGACTTAGAGTAGATTCATGAAATATCTGTCAAATGTCACTATGTTATCATAGCCTTAGTGGAAACTATTGCATTTGTTTTTGTGCTGCTGGTAATAAAACCCAAGGTCTTGCACAAGCTGAACAAATTCTGCACCACTTAACTACAACCATAACTCCATAAAATATTATTGTGTAAATATCTCTGTAAGTGAATACCTTACAGGTTATTCTGTATTTAAGCATAAATTACATACAATGAGTCATTAATGAATGAATTATAATAAATGTTTTTTTAAGATATATAAAATACAGAATTACATAATTTGAGCATATATCTATAATTATAAATCAAAGTATGTACATATGCAGATATCTATAGAAAAACAGATGGAGATAGATACACAAATCTTATCTCCATGGATCTGCATATATTTATTATAGTTTCTAGCTATATTTTTCTTACTATTGCTCCTTATGTGTTTCTAATACCATTATATGTGATATTGCCTTTTTTAAACTGGTTTTTTTTTCCTGTTCAGTTTTTTAAAAAATATTATTTAGTTATCAATGGACCTTTATATGTTATTAATATATATGTCATGCTGAAGATCAAACCCAGTGCCTCATATATATTAGAAAATTGCTCTACCACTGATCCACAATTCCAGCACCTTTTGCTGAGTTTAAAGAGCTCATTGTATATTTTTTTTTTATTCCAGACCTCTATCATATATGTATTTGGCAAATATTTCATCCACTTTCTTCTCGTTATGTTAATAGCATTCTTCAAAATACAGAATAGTTTTCAACAGGATAAAAGTTTATTAACTTTCTCATTTATAGATCCTGTTTCTGGCTTTGAGTATTCATGTCAAGGACAAAGCCATACAGAATTTCTGCTATGTTGTCTGACACAAGCTACAAATTTAATGTTTTCTTTTAGATGAATGATTTCATTTTTTAAAAGTTGTAAGTTCTGAGTCTAATTCATTTATTTGCATAGAGATGTCAAGGTGGTCATAATTCATTAAAAAGTTTATAGCATATCCAGTGAAGTACTGACATCTCTTGTGTTTGAGTTTATTTCTAGGTTTTCAGTTCTATTCCACTAATCTGTATGTATACTCCTTGCCACATATCTCACCTTTTGGGTTACTTTAAGTTCATAGTAAATCTCAGTGTCAGACATTTCAGTCCTGTAAACTTATTCTAATAGTAGTCCATTCTGTATGCCTGCCTTATCCATATAGTCTTTAGAAGCCATTTTTTAATATTTGTGCAACAGGTTGATAAGATTTTATCATGGTTGTGTTTAATTGATTTATTAGAGTTGTAGATAACTAATATCTTAATATTGAATGCTCCTTCATATGTTTGGTAGTTGTAGGGTCCCCCAATTTACAGGAAGTTGATCTGCAGTGTAGATGACATTCTGGAACTTATAAATGGCATCAGAATTAGCTGAAAGACTGCAAGTTTGATACATGAACTAGTGACATTTGTGCCAACCAGTGTCAAAAATATGTTCTTTTTTAAATTTTTTTTTTAGTTTTTGATGTACCTTTGTTCTTTATTTATATGTGGTGCTGAGGATTAGACCTGGTGCCTCACACATGATAGGCAAGTGCTCTGCCACTGTGCCACAACCCCAGCCTCCCAAAGAAGAGAAATTTGGTTGATTTTCTGCAAATTCACACATTTTATTTTAGAAAAGTAATTTTTAAAGGACATTGTAGGTGAGGACCTTAAAGTGACTCCAGCTATATGTTTGTTAACTGGTGAGAATTGTGACTCTGGAAGACTAAGCATTTCCTTTCTTTGAAAAAGGGATCTGAGGTGTGTGGACTTTACAGAATTATTTTCTTAACTGCCCAGAATTACCTCACTCACAGCTTAAGAATGAACCACAGAAGGCTACAGTGTTACAGTGAGGGTGCTCCACAATTTTTAAAATATATTTATTCCAACATGTCAGGAATTTTATTTTTTGCATCTTGTGAACAATGACTATAGTCATTCATCTACTAACCTGATTTTTCTTGTTGTTGTTTCTTTTATAAAATGTTGATACCATACAATTCCAATTGTGTCAAGTATTAAATATTTTGGTACTCAAGATTTTTATTTGGTTATTTGTGTAAATGGGGTGATTCTGCTCTGATGTCAAGGTGATTCTTTTAATAAAGTAGCTATGTTTAATTAATTAGGATCCATCCACATGTGGAAAACCCATGTGGACATTTCTGGTGTGTCTTACTGATCTCATTTTCCTTTTGCACACAGAGATGATGATAGTCCTGTGACTCCTTTATTACTAATAATTTTATAATGTATTTCTCAAAGCCATCATTTTCCTTCATTATATTTCCTTGGTTGTATGAGTTTTAAGTAACTTATCATCACCATTATATTTCCATTGCAATTATATTAAAAGATCTTTTTTCTTTTATTAACCATTTCTTTGCCCCAGTCTTTTGAACACATATGTGCTGCTGTCTGGGCCTTTATTCTACCAAATTTATTCACTTATTGAACTGCTTATAGAACTTGAAATATTTCAAATTTGTCTTTTCACAAGATGGAAGTGTCACTTTACATGTCTCCAAATGTTGATATTTTATACATTGGGAATGTGTCATGGATGATACTTGAAACTAATATTATTGGGGAGTTCAATCTATCTCATGGATAGAAAGCAGAGAGAATACTACCAGACTGTTTTCAAAAGCTTTTTTTTTAACCACTCTTTTTATCTTCCTTGGGCACAATCATCTTATGAGAGTATCTTTGACAAGTCTGATTTGCATCTGGAATGTATGCCAAATTTCACATTCATTGATGGCGGAAAAGTTAGAAGTTGGGCTTTTATTCAGTGCTTGGATTATGGTATATATCCTTCACTTCAGTCTTATATGGAATATATATATATATATATATATATATATATCATATATATATATATATATCATATATATATATATTGAATAGATATAAAATATATATATATATATAATGTGTTTTACATATATATATATATATATAATATATAATGTGTTTTATATATATATATATATAATGTGTTATATATATATATATATATATATATATATATATATATATATATATATACGGTCTTAGGACTTACGTTCCATTATCTAATTCAGAGGAAAATACGTATCTTATTGCATAATTAAAGTAACTCTCCTACATGACAATCAGTACTACTAACTCTTAATCCAAACTAAACACTGAATAATGGTTTTGTCCGTGTGCTATTGAACTAAAAATTTTTATTTTAGGAGCCATTGACATTCAGGGATGTGGCCATTGATTTCTCTGAGGAGGAATGGGAATGCCTGGATCCTGATCAGCACAATTTACATAGAGAAGTGATGTTAGAGACCTACAACAACCTGGTCTTTGTGGGTGAGCATAACTTTCCTTCAAAATTCCTAATTATCATTATTTAATTTTCTCCCATTGAAGTATATCTTTTGGGAACTTCACCATAAGAATGGGATTCAGATTCATGTTTTCAATAAAGTAGATGGGGTAGTTCTTGGTGCTGACAAAAAACATTAAGTTTCTTTTCATCCTTAATGTTTTCCTTTGTTGGCATGATATATATCGTTCACTTGACATATGGTTGACTTAGAGGAATGCAATGATGTCAAATCCTGTGGCCCACATATAGCAGAGGAAATAGTTGAGGTAGAGGAGGAAGCCTAAATTCACAAAGGTTGATTGAGAAGTTATCCAGCAGAAAAGATTTTTGAGAAGCTTTAATTTCTTTCTCTTGTTATTGTAGAAGAACCTGACCTGTGTTTTGTGCTTTCAAATAATCTAGTCTCCGGCTTTTCCTCCAGTAATGTCTCCATACATGCAAATAAACAACAAAACACTCCCCTTGCCTTGTGAGTGTCGATATTATCTGACAGCTCTTCCGTAATTTTTAAAGATATTTTTTAGTTGTTAACGAATTTCCCATTTATTCTTATGTGGTGCTGAGGATTGAACCCAGGGCCTCATACAAGGTAGGCAAGCCCTCTACCACTAGTCTACAACTCCAGCCCCTCTTCCATTATCTGCAGGAAATTTTTGTACATTCCTGGAGATCTCTAGGTCAACCCATTGTAATATATTAATATCAGAAGTCAGTTTCTCTAAACTTATTTGTACATTTTTTTCACTAAAATTTCCTTATCAGAGTTCTTTCTGATATGCGTAATGGAGTTTTTGTAAAATTATCTGCCATAGAATGAAAGTCAAGATAGACAAAGACTGCTCTTTTGAGAGATGGTGTAAGTTGTAGTTGAATAAGAGGATTTGTAAAATAATACATATGTGGATATTTTCAATTTGGTTGGTTAATTTCTCCTAATTTTTTCATTGTGTACAATAGGTTCTGTGTTGCAGACTGGGTTTCCTCATATCAGTTAATTGCTTCACAAATTAAGATATGCATGACTCTTGTTTGTATTGCCAATAATGTTATATGTGCTTTTGCTTGTATAAATATTAAGACTCTTTTTTCTATGACTTTTATATTTTATCTTGATTGGCTTTTCATTCTGCCCATGTACGTAGAAATTGAAATTTTCTAATGTAAATGTAATGTGGATCGATGGCAGTGATTCTCTAATGCTGAACTAACTACACCCCAGGCTCCTTTTCATTCATAGATCGAGAGAGGTTCTCACTAAGTTATTGAGGATGTCTTGAATTTGCAATTCTCCTGTCTCAGACTTCCTAGGTGCTGAGATTACATGCTTGCCTATCATTTGTATATTGATGAGTTTGTTCTTATTTATACAATAAAGACCACATTATTTTAAATGAAGCTTTGAGATATGTTGCAAATCTCTTTTATGTATTGTTTGTAATTTTCATTATAATCAAAACTACAAAATAAAACTTACTGTCTCCAAAAAATTAAATATACAGTTCAGTAACATTTATTCAAATTATTATGCAATATATCTCTAAAAAGTTAGATCTCAAAAAAAAAAAAAACAAAACAAACAAACAAACAAAAAAAACTATGCCTAGAAAGCAAAGGCTCATTTCTGTCTCTCCATCACCAAACCATTCTCTTTTGTTCAGAAAGCTGATGTCATATTTGTAGAATTCTGGAGTATTCTTTCTGTGACATTTTACAGTTAACCTAGTGTATATACATTTTGTAAAATATGTAATTAGAAAAAATTCTTTGACTTCAAAGTTCTATAGTTTCTATATTCCAAATTGGCTCATTGTTCTTTTCAAGGGATATTTGGTTTGCATCCCCCATTATGGCTCTATTGAATAACAATGCAAAAACACTGGTGTGCAATTTTATTAATTTGCTATTGATGTGAAGATTATTGCCACCCTCACTGAAAAGTCAGTCTACCTAACTCCATGTCTGCATTTACAATTGAATGCTGTAATTTTACTATTTTTTGAAGCAGGGAAATAGTCTTATTTGTATTTGGGGGGATATTAATACAATTTTAATAATAGATTTCTCTGCAAAAAAAATATTTTTTAACAACGGGAGTCTGATGCATATTACCTTGAGACTCTAGTTAACTTTAAGTAGTATAAATATCTTTTAAATTTATATTTCAATTCTTGAAAAACAGCATGCCCAAGAGTGTTGAATCAACTGACACACATTTAGGGATTTTTGAACATTCCTATCACTTTTGACTTCAAATTTTTATTCCATGTTGGTTACAAAATAACTGTCACTTACATATTTATTAACCTTTGTTTTAATACATAAAATTGGGCTATCCAGCATAATATCCCACTTGTGATTAAGAACAGGGATTCTATAAGTCTACAATAGTTTCAAAATATTTTCAAAGTCTTATACTTTGCAATTACCATTTTGCTTCACTGTATTTCCCTTTTCAGTAAGAGGGGATTGATGTCTCCTAGGATGACAGTGATTCTTTGTTTTCATTCAACACTCTCAATGTTTTCTTTGTGTGTTTGGGAAGTATGATATACATTGCGAATGTATTTACTCTTAATTCAGAACCTGGGGAAATGTTCCTTTTGTCTATTTTGCCTCTTTTCGAAGTCTTTTTAAAATTTAAAATGATTTCTATGTCCTATAACTGTCTTAATCTATGTTTTGTGTACTATAATTTAGACTGCACAGGTTTTTTCAGTCACTTTTTTGTGTGTCATGCTTGTATCCCTTTGCTTTCAGTATGTGTGTGTCCTTAGATTTAGAGTATACTGTGGACTATCTACAGTTGTAATTTTTAGAGATAATTCAGATAGCCAAAGTTTGTTTCATCAGAATTTGATAATCTTGAATTTGCCAATAAAAATATCTAAAAATGAAGAATCTCCTACTCATACTTTGTATGAGTATCAACTTGACTTCACTTTTTAAAAAATTCAATATATTTGTGGCTTTTCAAAACTATATTATTGTTACAGGTATATATGTCTATTAACAGTTTTGCTTTTATGCTTTTGTCTTTCAAATTCCATTTCAAAATTACATGTTTTGTGTCCCATTATTACAATAAAATCAATTGTTTGAGCCAAGAAATATTTAGAATTTTATGACTTGTGTTGCTGTGCACGCTTACATTTCAGTATGAAGGATTACCTTCCATACTTTTTGGAGAACAGATCTAGTGTTGATAAATAGTGTGTGCATTTATATCTTTAAAGTCTTTATTTTCCTTCTCTTTTGAAAGATAGTAGCTGTGAATATAATGTTTTGGTTGATAATTTTATCCTTCCATCCCTTGAAAATAGCCCCGAATTCCATTCTGTGTTGTGAAGTTTTGACTAAGGATTTCACAATTATGTAGTTACACATTTCTAGGTGACCCAACTTTTTCTCTTGGATGCTTTGAATATTCTCTGTAAGTTTTAAAACTTGGATTAAAACCTGCTTTGAGTCTTTACAAGTTTGAGCTGTTTTGGATGTTTTATTTTTCTTATATTCTGAGATGCATTTATTAGTACTGGAAAGAAAACTACCACTTTGCATTTTTTTACCTTGGCTGGCCTGGAAATTTTGATCCTTCTGGCTCAAGCTCCCATGTGGCTATGTACAAACACCCCGTGACTCTTTCAGAGATTTTCTAAAGAAAGACTTTAAAAACACATTTTCTGCTTATTACTATTAACAATTCTTTTTTTTTTATTTATTGTTTAGTTTTCAGTGGACACAACATCTTTACTTGTATGTGGTGCTGAGGATCAAACCCGGGCAGCACGCATGCTAGGCGAGCGCGCTACCGCTTGAGCCACATCCCCAGCCCTATTAACAATTCTTGACTAAATTTAATTCCATTTTTTTTGTGTTGGTTTAATTCAATAAACTTCTTTTAAATGATAATTTACAACTCCCTTTGAGTACTTCATAACTTATTTTCTTACAGTAAATTTAGCCATGATTTTTTCTGTTGGTACGCAGGAACCCCTTTTTGAACAGTCCCCAAATATTTGCATGTTTCATATTTTCTTTTTTAATGAAACAAAAGAAAGTTTGTAGATTTTTAAAATATATTGTGAAGCAGGAAAAGCTTTGTGTAACACAATGTATTTTCCTCTACTATATTAATAACCTACTCCCCTGCTGCTGTTCCTTTATTGCTGTGATTTCTTATGTTTGCAAAATATATTCAGCCCAGTACAGTAAGTAAACATGATTATTATTTTTATTTCAGCCATGATTTCTCATCACCCTGAAGAAATTTTACCAGAGCATGGAATACAAGAGAGAGAGGGAAGATATGAAAAGTGTGACATTAACCATTTACAACTAAGAAAACAATGGGAAAATATAGGTGAGAGTAAAGTTCAAAAATCGTACTATAGTGGTCAAAACCACTTAGTAGTCCCTATTTATGATAAAAATTTCATGGTCAAAGGACACCAGAAACAATTAATGTCTGAAAAAAATCAATTTAGTTCACTTACTTCTGAGGAGCTGTGTGTCTGTAAGAATATATCCACAGCCATTTTTGAAGTGAAAAGAAATGTGGAAAATTTGAAATCCAGTCCATGTATCAGTTTTTAACTTGGCCAATTATAAATTTAGCACCGAGGTAAACTTCCATTCAAACATTTGCAAATAGAAGATATTTTTAAAAGAGATAATTTGAGAATTTCTTTACAAAATGTCCATTTTTTCTGCAACCATACAGTAATTTCTCCTTGTGCCCAAATAGACAATATTAAGAATTGTAGAAAGGTTTCTAATTCCCCACTATTGCTCAATGATAATTCTGATTCAGATTTCTGGAAAGAGCACTATACAGATAATGCTATAAGCAACAACATTAGCCACGTCTCTACCCTGAGTAATTAACAGTATATTTACATTGGTGATAAAAATTATGAATATAGAGAAACCTCTAGGCATTTTTTAAAGGAAATATACCAAGATGAAAAATGTGGGAAAGTTTGCTTCCGTCGAGACAAAACTTGCAAGTGTAAGGTACATGAAAGTGTTCTTTATCACAGTGCAGAGCTTTCTCAATACAAGATAATTTATAGAGAAAGAGAGTCCTATACATTTAAAAAATATGTCAAAGCATCAGCTTGCTCAACATCTTCTAAACACAGTAGATACTATGACAGTGATAAACCCTATAAATTTAAAGAATGCAAAAAAAAAAAAAACTTTTAGTGAAAGGTTACAACTTGTTGAGCATCAGAGGATTTATACTGAAATAAAGACCTGTAAGTGTAAAAAGTGTGGCAAAGACTTAAAAAAATTTCAACTCTTACTCAACACCAAAAAATTTATTCTGCAGAGAAGACCTACCAATATGAAGAATGCAATGCACTCAAGAACTTTACTCAACATCACAGTGTTCATACAGGAGATGTGCAATGCAATGCAAAGAATGTGACAAAACTTCTAATAAAATCTCCAATCTTATTTGTCACCAGTGGACACACCATGGAGAGATGCCCCACATATGTAAACAATTTTGCGAAGCTTTTACTCAAAAACCAAGCTCTAAAAATCACCAGAGAATTCATACTGGAGAGAAGCCCTACAAATGCAAAGTGTGTGACAAAAGTTTTAATACAAACTCAGAGCTCAATCGCCACAACAGGATTCATACAGGAGAGAAGCCCTACAAATGTAAAGTGTGTGGCAAGAGTTTCAGTCAAAAATCATCACTTACTGAGCACCAGTGAATCCACACCAGAGAGAAGCCCTACAAATGTAAAGTGTGTGGGAAAAGTTTTAATAGAAACTCACATCTTGATTGCCACAACAGAATTCATACTGGAGAGAAGCCCTACAAATGTAAAGTGTGTGGCAAGAGTTTTAATAAAAAATCATCACTCACTCAGCACCAGCGAATCCACACAGGAGAGAAGCCCTACAAATGTAAAGAATGTGGCAAAGCTTTTAATAGCATCTCACAGCGTAATTGGCACAAAAGTATTCATACTGGAGAGAAGCCCTACAAATGTAAAGTGTGTGGCAAGAGTTTCAGTCAAAAATCATCACTTACTCAGCACCAGCGAATCCACACTGGAGAGAAGCCCTACAAATGTAAAGAATGTGGCAAAACATTTAATCAAAAAAATATTACTTACTCTGCACCAGAGGATCCACACTGGAGAGAAGCCCTACAACTGTAAAGAATGCAGCAAGAGTTTTCATCACAAAGCATCACTTACTCAGCACCAGAGGATCCACACTGGAGAGAAGCCCTACAAATGCAGAGAATGTGGCAAAGATTTTAATCAACAATCATCACTTACTCGACACCAGAGAACCCATACTAGAGAGAAGTTCTATAAATGTGTACAATGGCAAAGCTTTTAAAATTGAAGGTCACATCTTACTAAACATTATAGATTTTTTACTGCAGAGAAGTTTTACAAGTGAAATGTTGCATCAGTTTCTTTAAGGATGAATCAACCCTTTTTTCACAGTAGTTCAACAGTATTTCATACCAGAGAGATGATAGCACAGAAATTATACAAGTGTAAAATAGGTGACATAATCTTCAACAGTTGCTCACACCCTACTCAACACCTCAGAATTCATACAAGTGAGAGGACATGTGGAAAAAATTTGCAAAGCTTTTGGCCATTGATCAAACATTTTAAAAACACTGGAGAATTTATAGCATATAGAAACCCAAAGAATGTGTCCAAGACTGTATTCAAATTTCAGACATTTTTTCAATTTCTGACCTCATATCTGTAGCAAGTGTGGAATAGCATTTGTCCAAAGTGTGTACCTTAGATAACAGCAAAATATTTACAAAAACACCTTGACAAAAATAAAATACTTCAAGGGATGGGCCTAGGAGGGAAAAAATCATTTAAATGTAGAAAATGGGTAATTGCTTTTTGACATTTGCTGAAAATTTTCTTAACATCTTTAACTGATATTGTAGAAATAAGGAAATACAAATATAGAATAGTGCATCCCTAAAAGGATATACTTTTACAATAAATCAAAAATTACTAAAGAGTCTCATTTTTCACAACTGGAGAAATAACAATTCTCTGAGTTGATTATTTCAGAAGTCTCTTATGATTTATATGAAATTTTAATTTTTTAGTTTTTATGTTTGTATATAAACTTATTTGCACTTAATCAGTAAACCACATCCCCAGATTTTTTTTTCCATTTTTTTAGAGATAGGGTTTGCTAAGTTATATAAGGCCTCACTAAGTTATGGAGCCTTGCTTTTAACTTGCAAAGATTCTCACGTCCCTAGGGTCACAGGCATGGACCACCATGCACGTTTTACAGAGCATTTTTACTTATATTTGCCTTACAGATGCAATTTGTTTCTAAATAAAGTGTGAGTTTCTTAATGTTAACCTTGTCATGCATGTAATGGTGTTATTAGGTCACACATCTCCCACTATTCACTTTGCTAATGGATGGATGCAATAGTAAAACATTCTATTGGGTAAATAATGCTATAATGTCTCCATTAATTATTTCATATGTTTAATCAAGGTTTATTTGGGGCATATTTTTATGTAAATTTTATACTCTTATTTGTAATTATGGAAAAATTAAGATAGTTATAGGAAGTTCCTAGGGATACTAAAATAATGCCCAGATATCCCTAGTTTGAATTACGACTTTAACATTTCACCTTATAGAGTTGCAGTACTCCCTGAGGGATCTACAACTTTGGAGAGTTATACAAGCTCCCAATCAGGGAGAGGAGAAAGACCCAAGAGACTAGGAGCCAATGTGCATATTCAGGTAAAAAAGGAGGGTTGCTGAAGGGGAAATAGTTTCAATGGTTCCTGTGGAAACCACGTGGTCCACAGGCCCATCCTGACACTTGAACTGAAGAAACCATGCAGTTCCTCATGAATCCATGAAATTAATCACTGAAGAGTGTAGAAAAAACATACCAATATAGGACCACCTCTTTAGTCTTGTATACCCAGTAGAAAAGAGTAACCAGAAACATGTAAAATGATGACTGTAAAAAGACTTACTATAGGAGCATTTATGTCCCCACATTTTTATTTCATTATATATTTTCATTTTATAGAACTTTTTGTTCTACTTAATGACTTACAATATAATATTTGTTATACTTATTGGATTATATGATAGATAGCATGTGTCATGGTCTTTGAGACCCCTCTGCAACCCAGTAATTATAAGATACTATAAACTAACTCTATCCCTCTTCAGATCTTACAGCTCCAGGAGCCCATGACACCACAGAGAGAGAAACACAATTTTGATTGAAATAAACCTCTAGACTCTAATCTACAAGTCCTGTTCAAAAAGTAAAAACACAATATTCTCTTCATATGTGAGCCCTTTGGGTCAACAAAGCACCACCTACAAATATTGCATTTAACTCTATTTGGGAAAATAAATAGTGAAATATAATGATAAATTCTAGGAGAATAATATTCACACTATTTTTTATTCCAAAGGGTAAATCTCTAGGCTTCATGCTTTTCTCAACTCCATTTTGTTATTTTACACAGAAAATGGCTTCATTTTACATATGAGAGTTTTACCTCTTTATAAGGTCCAGAGGGAAGATTCAGTACCAGAGATCTAAAAACAATACTAAAGATCTTCCCTTTCCATGTGCCCGCATGATGTCTGCATATCCCTGTCGAAACAGCTAAAGAATGCTGATTTCTCAATGCATTAGGCTCAGTGGTTCACTCATCAGAACTTCAATTGATTTAGTCATCTCAAGGCTATCACTCCCTCCTCTGGGTTCTGACTTGTTTTGGGGAGGATGTAGTGTTCTTCATGGGATCACTAGGTCATGCAAGCTGTTAGAATGAAGCTTTTTTAGTTTAACTTGTATTTATTCAGCCCCACTTTAAATACAAGTTACAAGACTTCAGATTGTCACCTGTGGAGAGGATGCTCTGCCCAGGACTTCCCAGTCAGGACCCTGAAAAGCTGTTTCAGACTCCCTAGTACATAGGTTCAGTGTTGGGGTTTTCCTAGTCTGGCAATACATTCGCCTGTGTCTGTTAGTTTTGCTTTCTCTCTTGCTTTCATAGTATTATTCAAAGAAACACTGTCTTGTGTGAAGAGAGTGTCTTCCTTATCTATTGGATCTGACCTGCCTAGTTGAGCAGCTGTCCACATACTTAATGTCATAAACACAAGCATGTGTTATCTAATCAGTAACTAGCATATCTTTCTACTACATGATTTTTTTATTGCATGGGGGAAGAAATTGAGAATGCTTTCTTTGAGAGCACATAGCACTATTAATACTATTCATAACACTGCTTTGTAGTATTCCCTCTCTGCTCAACTTGTAAGTATTTCTCTTGTGCTGCTTTGTAAAACAAATAGAAAAGAGTTGTAAACCAAAAAAATTGTGATAATAGATAGTTGCACAGACTGACTTGGGCAACTCTATTTACCATTGTTTATTATTTTGTTTGGGCTCTAGGTAGTCTTTTGTAATTTTATTTAACCTTAATGACATTACCATTTATTGAAGAGTTTTTAACTCACAAATCTTCTTTGTATACAAATTTCCCCTTATCATTTTCAAAATTTCTCACTCTTTTTAGGTATACATGACAGTAGAGCGAATTTTGACATATTATACACGGAGTAAAACTCATTTTAGTTAGCATTCCATTCTTGAGGTGTACATAGTGTGGACCTTCACTTGTGGTGTAGTTATATATGAACACAGAAAAGTTGTGTATGATTTATCCTCCTGTCATTTGTATTCCTGTTTCCCTTTTCTTCCCTTCATTCCAACTTTGTCTAATCCACTGAATTTCTATTCTCTCTTCCTCCCTTGTTGAGTGGTTTGGCATCCATATGTATTATATATTATATATAATGTCTGTTTCATTCTACTATCCTTCCTATCCCCATGTCCCCTCCCCTTGTTGCACTTCTCTCTACTTAATCTAAAGTAACTAATCTTCCCCAGTCCCCATTGTGAATTAGCATACACTTATCAGAGAGAACATTTGGCCTTTGTGTTTGTGTGTGTGTGTGTGTGTGTGTGTGTTGATGTGTACGTGTTTGGGGGGGCTTATTTCATTTAACATAATATTCTTCAACTCCATCCATTTACCACCTAATGCCATAGTTTCATTTATCTTTAAATCTAAGTAATATTCGATTGGTGGGGGAATGAATGAAAAAAAAAAAAAATATATATATATATATATATATATAACATTTTATGTATCCATTCATCTGTTGAAGGACACCTAAGTTGGTTCTATGGTTTAGCTATTGTGAATTGTGCTGCTATAAATCTTAATGTGGCCCTGTCCCTGTAGTATGCCGTTTTTAAGTCGTTTGGGTATAGTCTGAGGAGAGGGATAGCTGGGTCAAATGGTGGTTCCATTCTGGTTTTGCAAGGAGTCTCCATACTTATTGACATCATGACCTTCAGCGAATGTGGCATTCAGAAGATGCTTGGCGCTTAATTGCTGCCTCAGAATTCTTACATTTTACTGACAAACATTTACCAGACTTTGTAAGCAAGTTCTAGAAGGAAGATTCTTGCTATGGCTTATAGGCCTGTATTCAATCTCCTTATGCTTTAATTACTGGAAATGTAAAAGTTAATAATGGAAGATGATAGATATCTTGTAACAGGTAGTAAATGTAATTTAACTAATTGTATCACCAGAAATAATAGAGAAAAAGGAACGATGATGCTCCACCAGCCCTCTTGTGTCTTATTACCAGTAAATATTTCAGAGCCATGGCAGGCTAATGCTGGTTTTCAAATCTTACTATGAATACACGCCCAGCTAGCGAGATCTAAGAGTGCTCTTGGGCTCATAATAGTAGGAGTTCTTCCCTTGGTTTATTTTATTGATCCCATGGTCACAGCTTTGGTTTCCATATCTCACATATTCAACATGCAAAATTTCTTAATGTTTTTGCTTAGAATACTTCCAAGGCTCTTCACAATCAAATAAATGTTGATGAAAGGATTGAGACCAAGCTAAATGCCTTAGAGGCTGCTGTCATGGATATAGGTAATAAACTTTCTGCTTTGAAATTCAAGGAAAGACTTAGATGTCATGCTACCTCTAAGTAGGTGTGTGTTACTGCTGCCAAATGCAATGCTCTTAATGGTATTGGGAGAAGGTTCAAAACCATTTGTTGGATATTTGTCAGAATAATGATAACAGCTTGGATCTTTTGGAGCTGCATCATCAGATTCAAGATATACAGAAAAGTAAGATTGATTTTTCAGATTCTACTTCTTTAGCTCATCAAATACTTAAAGAATTCAACAGCTTTAACCCTGGAAATATTTTTAAACACTCTGCATGGAATATCCTTGTATTGTTCTCATTGCTACTAATTGTCTCTTGTGTTGTAATTGTAGGATGTTGTGCCCCAGAAGAAGAATTCAGGGACTCAAATAATGACCCATCACCTGCTTTTTCAAAGAATGAAGGATGGATATGTGGGAAGCCCCTCTGAATGACCCATGCCTTCCAATCCTGAAGCAGGAGGCTCTGACCAGCTCAGATAGAGAGGTGGGCATTTTCCTTGGGCATTTTCCCAGCTCAGATAGAGAGGTGGGTCTTCAGATGTAGGCATTACCCATGAGGGTTGACTTACCCTCATGTATCCCTTGTAACCCTGCCCCTCTGGCCTTTTTTGAATAGAAATTTCTAAGAACAAGAATCCTCCAATAAAAGTTCTCTTCTGAATGTGGTCACTTTCTCACCAGCCTCTCATTACTTTCTCTTGCCCTCCCTTTTGGGGAACCTGAGGCCAAGAGCAGTCCTGAAGCTTGTGTAAAGGTAAAGTGTCTCTATTTTTTATTTGGTGTCCCTGGAAATTCACATAAATCACCTTAAGTTCAGTTGACTGTGCAGGTCGGGTGCGGTGATTTGCCTGAATTGCATGGGCAAAAATTTGTAACTGGTCTTCAGAGGAAACACACACACACACACACACACACACACACACACACACACACACATGGCTTATATTTTTCAAGAGTAAAAGCAAAAGCAAAAATGGCCCTGGGATAACTAGATATCCATAAGAAGAAAAAAAGTATTTGGATATGTCGTACCTCACAACATTTACAAAAATAAAAATTTTTAAAAGAATCAAAGGCCTTTGTGAAAAAGCTAGAAGCATAAAACTCATAAAAAAACAGTTGAGGAAATTTTGGTTACTTTGGATGTGCTGATGGCTATTTAATATTTTTATTTATTTTAATCAGTTAGAATAATCCCCATTTAAAAGTGGTATGATTTCATGTCAAAATAAACCTTAATGTTACATGTAACTGAAATTAACTAAAAAAAATAGAATTTAAAAATGAGTAAAGGCATTGGAGATGTAGCTCAGGGGTAAAGCACCCCCGAGTTCAATTTTCAGTACCAACAAGTAATTATTAAAGGAACAAAGACATTTCTAAATGTAATAGGCTTAATATTGACTCTGTTGACACTTTTGTGATTTTTGGTGAAAATGAGAGCCATTTTCATGAAAATACATAATTTGTTAAAAAAATATGCCCACAAAATTATGATTTCTCTTTTTTGTGACTCAACAATGTGTTCCTGACTACATGAAAAAGCAACAAGTATACAGATGTTAGTTTGGAGTCAGAAGGTAATTAGTTAATGTTATTTGTTTGACAGCCCTTCAGCTAAGATGATTCCACACAATGCTAGGGATCATTTGGCTCCAGAGGAATAATCTTTACTCTTGAGAAATTTAAATTTTATTTAAGTCTATAGATTAAGAAAAATGGATGTCCAGGTTTGACTTATACAAGATAAATGTGGTTGGAGTTTTTCAGATAGAAGTCCCTGATGGGGGACAGTGAAGTTTCAAATAGCATATACAGAAACCTAGATGAAGTCTATTGCTTAAAAAATCATAGTGACTAAATTGTAAATATATTAATCTTTACCCTTCAAAAATTTATTATGCCACATCATAAACCTCATATCTAAAATCCTGTACATACTTTCCAAATATATGGCATTATAAGCAGTATCTTTTGGCACATGCCTATAATCCCAGCAGTTTGGGAGGCTGAGGCAGAAGGATCACATGTTCAAAGCCAGGCTTAGTAATTGGCTTCTAAATAAAATTGTTAGAAGGGCTGGGAATGTTGCTCAGTGGTTAAGCTCCCCTGGATTCACTCCCTG
>NW_026694082.1:0-63635 GCF_021218885.2 Marmota monax | reverse complement strand
TGGAAAGCAGTATAGAGATTCCTGGGAAAGCTGGGAATGGAACCACCATTTGACTCAGCTATTGCCCTTCTCGGACAATTCCCTGAAGACCTTAAAAGAGTGTACTACAGGGATACTGCCACATCTATGTTCATAGCAGCACAATTCACAATAGCTAGACTGTGGAACCAACCTAGATGCACTTCAATAGATGAATGGATAAAAAAAAAATGTGGCATTTATACACAATGGAGTATTACACAGCACTAAAAATGACAAAACCATGGAATTTGCAGGTAAATGGATGGCATTAGAGCAGATTATGCTAAGTGAATCTAGCCAATTCCTAAAAAACAAATGCCAAATGTCTTCTTTGATATAATGAGAGCAACTAAGAACAGAGCAGGGAGGAAGAGCAGGAGGAAAAGATTAACATTAAACAGAGAAATGAGGTGGGAGGGAAAGGGAGAGAAAAGGGAAATTGCATGGAAATGGAAGGAGACCCTCATTGTTATACAAAATTACATATAAGTGGTTGTGAGGGGAATGGGAAAAAAAAAAACAAGGAGAGAAATGAATTACAGTAGATGGGGTAGAGAGAGAAGATGGCAGGGGAGGGGAGGGGTGATAGTAGAGGATAGGAAAGGTAGCAGAATATAACAGTTACTAATATGGCATTATTTAAAAATGTGGATGTGTAACCGATGTGATTCTGCAATCTGCATGTGGGGTAAAAAGGGGAGTTCATAACCCACTTGAATCTAATGTATGAAATATGATATGTCAAGAGCTTTGTAATGTTTTGAACAACAAATTAAAAAATTTAAAAAAAAATTGTTTTTAGTTTGAGGTGGATGTATTTTTTTAAATTTTATTTTATGTGGTGCTGAGGATCAAATCCAGTGCCTCATGCATGCTATGAGAACACTCTTCCACTGAGTCACAAATCCAGCCCCCTTTAGTTTTTAAACAAGAGATTAGGTATCACTTTAATCTCTGGAAGAGAAGTAAAGGTTAAAATGTTTACAGGGATTGACTCTTAGCTGTGGGTGTTGTGGTTGAAGGTCTTAATGAGATTATTGCAACAGTATTCCGTGAACATCTCAGCAGTAGTGATCCATGCACCCAGGCCCTTGGATCTCAGGGTCTCTCCACCAGGGCTGAAACTAGACAATTTTGGATGCAGGTCATTAAGGTGTAAGTTAGTGAGGTCATAATAACTTTTTTTTTTGTAAAGTGGAGAAAAAAAAATGTTCTTGGAGGAGAGGCCAAATCAGGGCACAGATTGTAAGCCCCAACCATGCAACTGAATGGATCATAAAAATTAAGATTTGTGAGCCACTCTGAGTCTCATATAATAAAGCTGAGCTGCAACCTGAGAACCCACATTTCTATCCAGTTCTCTGGTAAAACTGATGTTTGTCTGGGGCCCAATCTTTGGGACATAGGATCAACAACAGTATGACTTAGACAAAACTACTTCTTGCTAAATGATAGGGGACAGATGTGAGTGGTGAGAGCATGAGGTTCAGGGAATAATTCTATAAAGTGGGGGTCAGTGTGCTGACCCCCACATGCTTTCCTTTTCATGAAGAAATTAACCTACTACCCTGCCTGCCTTAAGTGGACAGGGTATATCACATTTATCAGTAAACTGTCTGTTATCTGCAGGAGAAAGTCAGGTATAAAATAAATGTCCATAAGAGGAAGCCATGTTACCTTAAAGAAGGGAACTTTTCTGATTTTTTCCACATACCAGATTCTGAAACCCAGAGAGATAAAAATATTTTCCTAGCTCTAAAATCTACAAGAATTTATGGTTAAGAATCCAATTAGAATCAGTTGCATTGGCCAAGGTGACCTAACATTATCTTAGCAGTGGGGACTTGACAGTGGGATGTCATCCAGCAGTCAGTTCAAAGTTAAGTAGTAGGCCTGTGTGGGACTCTTTGGAAACTTCTCTGGGATACCCAACAAAAGTGGATTGCATGAAAGGCACACTGTCTCTCTCCCCTCTCAGATGACCCATTATCTACTATGACAGTGTCCCCTTTCCTTGTTTATCTATTTAATAAACTCATGCCTGTTATTCTGAGTGAAATGTCTGAAATCTTTCTGACTTAGTTACAAGAATTAGAGTTTGAAAGGGGGCCTTCTTACTCTCTCAGTTTATTTGAAGTCACCAACCTTGTATCATTAAACATTTACAAAGTTCTCATGATATACATTAAGCTTGCTCCAGCTACATTTTCAAGATTTACAAAGTGGTAGTCTCCAGCTCTTTCTTTCACCATTTTTAAATGGTGTGACTGTCTTTTTCCTCACACTCTAGTGGTTAGGACCACCAGGAGATAAGGTTGAGCCCAGTTCCTGTGCAGCAAAGACCTTTGTTTCCCACTTCTGCATCCAAATTACCAATGAGGTTAGGATGGTCATCATCCACAGTATGTGAGGCCAGATATGAGATGTTTTCACAAGATACATGCACATTTTCATTACTTTCAAATAAAGATTTGCATGTGAGGTGTTTTATGCTAGAAACTCACCAAAACAAATGGTAAGCCTGTGCACTGGACAACCAGAAGAATTCATCAGAGGATCAGTTCCATCCTGTGTCTCCAGCATAAGGGGCTCTGGTAAATGCTTGGCTCAATAAACCACTCTTAGCTTAGAAATAAGCAATAGTCTGATCTCCACCCACAAATTCTTCTCAGCCTATTCAAACCACTAGGACATGTAGCCAATCAGAAGTTATCCCTGCTCAAGGGACACTCAAGAAACTGGAATCCATAACATGGCTCTACCTGTTCTACTCACTGAAGAAATGTATCTCAGTTGATATGGTTTTTAATATGCATTGCAGAACTAGTAAAAAAAAATAATGTGCCTGAAACTAGAAACAAATTATTGGTTATGAAGTGTATATATATATATATATATATATACAGTAAAAAAAAAAAAAGCAACACTTTCAGAGTTAGTTTATCCACTGAGCAACATCCCCAGCCTTATTTTGTATTTTATTTAGAGACAGAGTTGCTTAATACCTTGTTATTGCTGAGGCTGGCCTTGAACTCAGGATGCTCTTTCCTCAGCCTCCAGAGCCACTCGGATTACAGGCATGTGCTACTGCACCTGGCCACAAATTTGTTTTCTTTTGCACGTAAAATATCTGTGGGTAGTTCTGACTGAGGCACAGCTGACTTCAGGAATCAGTGTCTTTTCATCTCTCACTTCCCATTTTATTTTCTGGCCTCCCCTGTAGTCATAGTTGGCAATAAGCTTTCCATGCTCACTTTCTATTTTTATTTGTGGCCCTCTGGATGAGTATGTTCAGACCAGCTCAAACCCACTTTGCAGGTTAAGAGCATCTTGTTCAGGGGGCTTCATGCTATGACTTCCTGGTCTGGGTAACCTGTCTGACTCACCCCACATGGAGTGGAAAGCAGAAGGGGATTCCCAGGAGAAAAACACAAGCAACTTCTGGAAGAAGAGAAAAGAATCACTGGTGATAAATAACAAATCAGACTCCCTTCTGATCTCCAGGGAAGCCATTGCCTATACTGTAAAGCTGAGAATCTATGTTAGTTCATGACACTGTTCAAGCACTCAGGGCTCAGAACATCTCCAGTTTATAGATGAGGAGACTAGAGCTCACAGGGAGTTTAAACTTCCTGTCAAAAGCCACTGGCCTTGAAAGTGGTAGACCTGAATATGAAGACAAATCCAGACTGTTTTGAATCAGTGTTGACCTCCCAGCTCAAGGCTACTCTCCATCAAGTACAAGAAGATTATCATTGACATAGAGGAGGAAGAGGGGAGGCAGGAAACATAAAGATCCCCTGATAGAACTTCACATAGACCCTGTACTGGTAAGTTTGTTCCTGAGTTTGAGAGGTTTCCTGCCTACTAATATCTTCTAGTGGTTGATAAACATATATTTCCACATCACCTTTCCAATTTTGGCATTCATATTGTTTTTTTGTTCACTTATTTTTCTTAAGTCAACTTGTCTGGTATACTTACAGAAATGTCCTCAAAACCTTAAGTGTTTGTGGCAGTTTTAAATCAAAATGAGTAATACTTGCCTCAAATAAAAATTACATTAAAATTCCATGAAAGAATTAAATAAAAGGCTAGCCATCTGTTCACCATTTAATATCATCCCACAACTGAGGTAGGGTCTTCTGAATCAATTTGAATAATTAGAGCTACCAGGTCACACCAGAACACAAATGATCACTATGCTTCTCCACATGCAGTTTTCCATTCCTATAATTTCCTCTGCACTCTAAGAGCAAGTCTAAGGAAGTACCAGGTCCTCTAAACCAGGATTCCAGGTTATCCTACCCCAAATGTGGCCAAGTCTCCACACCTTTCCTCAGGCACTAGATCCTGGCCACTGCACTCCCTAGTTTCTGAACACATACTTTATAGGTGTATAAATTTATTCAGGGGCCTTGGTTTCTTCCAGCACTATTTTTCCTGAACACTGTATCATGTTGTAACTCCCATTTTACCTTTAGTGTGATTATTGCTTTAAGTGCCCTTGGAAGAAGTCAACAGGATTGCATTGTGTATCCAGGAAGCAAGGCAGTGCACATCTTTTTCCACTTGTCTTCTGCCTATCTGCTGCACAAATATCTGTCTTAGACCAATTTTCAGGGGAAGACACAGAGGCTACCAACCTAAGAATAAAGAAGGGCCTTTGAGAGTAAGAACAAATACCAGTCACTGTGAAGAGAAAAAAAGTCAGTCCTCAGGGAACTGGTCTAACTATCTTGCACAAACAGCTAGGACAGAGCTGTATTTGATCAATATCCCCTGATTCCTTGCACAAGGATTTCTTTTATTCAACTGACATTATTTCTATCACAAATGACATTGATCTCCTTTCTCTAAGGACAGAGTGTGCAAACTTCTCATTCTAAAATTGTCTAGTCTCTGTGGAACAACCATGTAGTCATAATGACTTTCTCTCACCTAGGAGATGAACCACGTGACCTCCTAGAAGCTAATGATCCTATAGAAATAGAAATTAAAAAAAAAAAAAAACTTGAAAAAACAAAAGGATATAGAGAGCCCCACCACACCTTGCCCTCATCGTGAAGACTCCAAGACATTTTATCCTGTGTATGGAGAAGGCTTCATGTGATTGCATAAACCAGAAGGTTGCACATAAAGTACATTTCCTCTGTCTCAGAAAGCAATATAAAGTCATTGTGGCTTGAAATCTTTTCTCTCGCAGTTGGCCACTCAGCTCCCTTCTGCTCAGCCCTGTTTCACAACTGGCTTTCAGTCTGGCTCCTCTCTCCATGCTGGTAAGGGTCATCCTTAGGAGGTCAATACATCCCACCTGCTCAAAATCAGTACAACAAAACCAGAAAGACAGATGAGTATGGGTGAGAGACACAAAGAGTCTAAGGAGTAGAGGTCCAAACAATTTAAGGACAGATATTATCCCAAAAGCCTAGACTTCCAAGGAAGTGTGGTCTTGTTGAAAAGGGAAGGGAGAGGAAAGAAATCATTCCCCAACCAAGAATATTTCCTCTACACTAACTTCTTGTTTTATTATTTGGCAGAAGATGTTTATTATGATTATTTTCAGAATGGCTAAAAACTATAAGAAACCCAATCACCCAATATAGCAATATGGCTGGGTATCTATGGTGCAACTATTCTACAAGCTCTTATGCAGACCTAAGAATGATGGTTTAAAAGTATGGATGGTTTATTTCAGATAATGTTCATATGTAAAAACAAATAGTTAATTGCATGTGTGATGAGATTACTACTGTGCTAGTTGATGCTGCATTTCTTGAGCAAAATGTTTCAACCCATATACAACTATAGTGGTCCTAGTGAACTTCTTGCTAGTGCATACAAATATAGAAATACATGACTGAAGTATAATCCCTGTTTCCACTCAGTGGCTCAGAGTGACCTGGGATACCCAACTCTGGCCTGCATGCCCTGTACAGCTGTCCCTTAGAATTTATGCTAGGAAGCTGATCCAGGTACCAAACCTGTCCTGCTTCATAGGAGGTGCCACACCAAGAAGAATGGCACTGTATTTTGCAGAGTGCATGTGGTCTTGAGGAAATTTTTTTTAAAATTTAAGGCTTGGAATGGACATTCCTATGAGAATGATTGTGTCAGTGTTGCTTGGGGGTTGAGCCCTGACCCTAACCTCAGGGGGTTTACAATTCAGGATGACTATTCACAGGTCTTGCTCCTTCTCCAGTATTGTAAGAGAACTCCAGGTCACTAGTACCTGTCAAGTACCATGACCACAGTTCTCTGTGTCTGTTTATCTGTCTCTTCTTGCTGCCCATTTTTTTCAGCAGGATCCCACAGGGAGTTCCTTCATCAGCACTATGTAAAGCCATATTTGGCATGTTTATTGTTAACACGGGGATGAAACTAGAGCTTCCTTGTTGGGGCTGCTACTTCTACTGGTCAGAAAATACAAGGGGAGTGTGGGTCATGTCTGCCATTACCAAGAGTCTGTGCCAGCATTAATCTCAGCTCTTGGACCAATGTGCCCAAAAGGGGTGTCTGCATTAACTAAACCTTGAAAATTCAAGAGGATACTTACCTCAAGTTGTGACTTCCAGAGATACATGGCACACCATAGCTGGGAGCATCTTGGGCACATTGCTACCAGTCTCAGGTTGGCTTAGCCAAGGAACTGGTCTTTGGAGAAATGGCCCATCCCTCTCCTAAACATCTGAGGACCAGGCCTGGTTTGGATTCACTTACACTTAATTGAGGAAGGTGTATTTTTTGTCCCCAATATGTTTCATTTCTTTCTTGCTCCCAACTTTTTTCCCTCTTCTCACCCTATATTCATTTTTTTCCATAATCATGGTCATGACAACAGTGTACAAGTCATCCATGGACTCATGGTCATGTGTATTAAGCTTCAGAGTCAATCCTTCAAGTGAAATCTTGTCCACACTTCATAAATAAAGCAAAACTGGTTCCCAAAATGCCATAGATGCTGCTACGAAGAAGCAAAAGTCAAAAACACTGAGAAGGCAGCACCTCTAGCAATTAGAGAAATGCAAATTAAAACTACACTGAGCTACCATCTCATTCCAATTATAATGCCAATTATCAGGAATATAAGTAAAAGCAAATTTTGGTGAGGATGTGGAAAACAAAAGGAAACACTCAAACATTGTGGTGAGACTGCAAATTTGTGTAAACTCTCTGGAATGCATTGTGGAGATTCAAAAAAAGAAATATCTAGTATTTAACCCCCCCACACTTTGAACCAATTATCACATTCATATATATATATATGACTTGGTATCAGCATAATACAGTGTTACAATGTCACATCAATATTTATAGCAAAACAATTCACAAGAGTTGAGCTATGGGACAAAGCTAGATGCTCATCAACTGATAAATGGATAGAGAAATTGTTGTATATATAAACAATAAAATATTACTCACCCATAAAGAAGAATGACTCTATTACATATCCCAGTAATTAAATGGATATGGAGACTCACTGTGAGCGAAACAAGCAAATTAAAAAAAAAAAAAAAAAAAACATAGGTGGAATGTTTTTGCTGATAATTGGAGGCTAAACCACAATAAACGAGAGAGGAAAAGGGGAGAAGTTCAGTAGATTATCCAAAGAAGCCTTCAAGAAAGATAGAATAGATAGGAATATGAAAGACATTAGAATGAATAATTAGAATAATTATGAATTATTGTTTTAACTGGACAAGATATCATTATTTATTTTTCTGGTGCTGAGGATTGAACCAGATCTTTAAATGTGAGGCAAGCACTTTACCAGTGTACTATATTCCCAGCTTGAAATAATTATAAATAAGAGTTGAATTATAAATAAGAGTTTCTATGCTTGTATAATTTTATCAAAATGGATTCTATGCCATGTAAACTTAAGAATAACAACTAAAATAAATTAAAAACTAGGGAATAGGAACATGAAACAAAATTGATAGAATAAAAGTCTGATGATTAAATGTCTTTAGGTTCATTTCAGAATTTTTTGAATCTCTCACTATGTGGAGTCTGCCAAAGGTATTCAGGCCTGAAAGAAAGGTAGAAGTTCAGGATGCTGCAAAGAGAAGAAGAAGGGACTGCACCCCTGCTGCATTGATATACAGGTGAAGGGATCCAAATGAGAAGATAATTTCAAGGTCCCCCATGTTTAACTAGGGCAGAGAGGAGCAATGTGCTTGATTATATATTTATTTAATGGCACATACATAGAGATATATAGAGAATTAGAAAAATCTGGAATTAGTTTTCCTGGATTTACAATGAAAGCCAAATGTTTTTTTTTTTTCCTTGAAGAAAGAGATCCTTGACCCTCTTTTAACAATAAGTCTTATCTGCATTATATGACTTTTTGCACCCCTGATGTTTGGGGAGCAAGATACAGATCTCTCTTTTGAATCGTATCAAAACAAGCAGGAAGAGGTGAGAAGTAAGTAATGCTGTTTTTTTTCTTTCTTTGTAAACTACAGAGTGTCCAGCTGCAATTAAGGATGCACCCCTTGGCAGGGCTTTTTTGACTGCTGTAGGAAGGCAGGTGAGCACCCAGGTCCCAGAATCAAGGTGAGTGGCGGGAGGCAGAAAGATTGCCCAGGTTTGCCTTGTTCTGTGGAAACCTGCCATCATGTGGCCACCATAGGTATTTCTTTCAAAAAAATGTCTCACCAGTGACCAAGGGAGCCCAGGGACAGCTGGATTTTACACGTCTGTGCTCTATGATGTCTCTTCTGTGCTAATCTTCTTATTCTGCCTCCAGAATAAACCACTTAGAGAAAAATCAGGCTCTAATTCTGACATCCACATCCAAGTCTACTACAGGGCACCTGTCAAGCCTGCTGGAAGCACTCACCAATGTGGGAAAAAGGCAATGTGTTTATTTGGCACTGAATATTTCTTTTCTGTTTCTACTGTTTTTGTTTTAGCTACCTGCCCCAGGTATCCCATGTATCAGTCAACTCTACTGGCCTTCCAGTACTTTTACAAGATGTATTCACAACTTTCCAACAAACTGAAAGGCCATATTCATTTGCATATGTTTAAATATATAAAAGATGAAAAGTCAGCACTCCAAAGAATGCTTTGTGATAGTCTTATTATAGGAAGTGGCCCAGGTAATGAAGCTTTCAAATCAACCTCAATTTTTTAGCATTAGAACCAAATAGAACTTAGAACTCTGGTAACCAGGCACACACATTCCATAGAGGGTGCATTATTCATCTCATTTAAAGGGAAATGCACAAGATAAAGAGATGTTTTCATGATGTATTCAAATCTTCCAGGGTTCTAGGCACAAAAATGTCCAAAGCACATTTGCACGTTGGCTCAGCCTTCACACCAGGACCTATGACTATTTATCAGAAGGCATTTATGGGTAAAAGAGAGCAGTTAAGAGAAGACAAATCCAGACAAGTCCTCATCTGGGATCACAGCTGGAAAGTTTTTTTTGACATTCCCCTTGTGTGGGGGGGGGAGGGAAGTAATTGAGGGGCACCTTCAATGGAAGAATTAGGTTATATCAGGACATGGGTGCTAAGCTGTATATTTAAATATTGGGTTCTAGATTTTTTTTACTGAAATTACTATCCAAAGACCTTATTCTGTAATCCAATGTGTGGAGGTCTATGCATATATTCATCTATTTCTAATCTGTCTACAAAATTTTTCAGTGGGAATGTCATCTTTGGAAACAGCCAGTATTAATTATTGTCCTACATGTAGAACAAAATTTTTGCCAAGCTCCTTGTAGACCATAATAAAGCTACTTGTTAATTCTGTGTCCTGGGGAAAGAGGAAGTGCACCAGAAAACTCACAGTGATATCTGTGTTGCAAGGTTAGCTAAGCCTTCTGGAGAATTGTCTCTTCAAGAGAAAAAACAAAACTGGAGATGGCCAGAATATGCAGAACAAACACCCAAGATGAGGAATCTCTTAAAGTCTAAGAATTTTACCACTTGAATAATCTACATGTCCATTCCAAAGGAATTATAGATTGTATTATTCTCCTTGACAACATAATACATGTAAATCTTCAGATTATATACGTGGAGAAATAACAGAGAAATCATTTTCACTTTGTTGTCAGTGTTTATTGGGCAATTATATTTCTTTTCTGTTGCTACTGTTTTTGTTTTAACTACCTGCCCCAGGTAGCCCATGTACCAGTCAACTCCACTCGCCTTCTAGTCCTTTATGAGACTTATATATGAACATCCTTACTAGGAAAGTTTTGACGCGCAAAGTGAAGTGGGAGTTACACAAACAAATGAGGTAAATGTAGTCTATATTGTTTTATGGATGTGTCATACCAGAAAACAAGTTTCTATAGGCCCATCTGGTAAGAAGCTATGTCCTTGAATGCCTTTAGAATATTCTAGTAAGAAATTTATTTATTTATTTATTTTTGCAGCAGGTCAGCCTTTCAATGTTGTTGGAATGTGATTTGATCCAATTGTACATTCATTCAACCAAGTGGAAGGGACAGTATATGTGTATCCTAATGGGCTGCATCAGTGTCACAGGGATCTCATAAGACAATGAATAGATTGAGTTACACAGATATTTATTTGTCCTAATTCTTGAATTTTTATTTCAAGATACTTGCTGGAATGATTTCCTTTGAGACCCACTCTTTGAGACATAGATTGCCATCTTCTGTCTCCATGTTTGCAAGACATTTTTCTGGGCTTCTCTGTGTCCTTAGAAAGTAGGTTGCTCTAAACATTAAAGCTTCAAATACAATTGATCATACCTCCTGGCACTATTTGCATGTTAAGTGAACCAATTAAAATTACCAATAATTTGAAAAGAATATCCTTATTTAAGAGTCCTAACTCAGTCTTTAATGAAGAGCTATTTTGAGAATAGCTTGGTTATTTTTCAGCCAGTGCCCATGTAACATTATTCTTTGCAGCTCATAGTTCTGTTCTTCATTAGATGTTTAGGTGTCACTCTTACCCCTGAATTGTGTCTAGCTTCTAGTATTAATTTGGCCAGGCCTGTTGTTTACTTGTACAGCTGTGGACTTTCCCTCGTTTTTTTTTTTTTTTTAATTGAGCTGCGTTTGATATCACTTTCTCTAATGATAAATCAGTAATCACTGCTTAATTTTCTTTATTTTTTATCTTATCAATTTTATTTACTTTTGTCTAATTAAAGGCAATCTATTACAGAATACTCACTTTGTGATTGGTTAAGCATTATTTCAAGGTTTTCTTGCCTATCTCTAATTCAAGACATTTTTATAATGCCAGACAGGTTTTCTTTATTTCGAGATTTAAGTTGTTAACAAGAATATTTGGTATACATTTTAAAAGATTGTATTTTTAATCTAAAGACAATATTCTGAATATAAAGGTTTTAAGAATAATAATTTTCAAAAGAATCATGAAAGCTTGGATTCAAATATATTTATGCAGCCAAGTGGCTTCACTTAGGTGAAGAAATTTTATGTAAGCGTAAGAAGATTTTGTTGTGTTTTGTTGTTGAAAGCAGATATTTCTAAGACAAATTTCTGAATAGATTTTATTAAAATTATGAAAGTAACTTTGGCATAAACTTTTTTTTAAAATTTTTTATTGTTGGTTGTTCAAAACATTACATAGTTCTTGATATATCATATTTCACACTTCGATTCAAGTGGGTTATGAACTCCCATTTTTACCCCATATAGATTGCAGAATCACATCAGCTACACATCCATTGATTTACATATTGCCATACTAGTGTCTGTTGTGTTCTGCTGCCTTTCCTATCCTCTACTATCCCCCCTCCCCTCCACTCCCCTCCCCTCTTCTCTCTCTGCCCCCTCTACTGTCATTCATTTGTCCCCCTTGTATTATTTTTCCCTTTCCCCTCACTTCCTCTTGTATGTACTTTTGTATAACCCTGAGGGTCTCCTTCCATTTCCATGCAATTTCCCTTCTCTCTCCCTTTCCCTCCCACCTCTCATCTCTGTTTAATGTTAATCTTCTTCTCATGCTCTTCGACCCAACTCTGTTCTTAGTTACTCTCCTTATATCAAAGAAGACATTTGGCATTTGTTTTTTAGGGATTGGCTAGCTTCACTTAGCATAATCTGCTCTAATGCCATCCATTTCCCTGCAAATTCTATGATTTTGTCATTTTTTAATGCAGAGTAATACTCCATTGTGTATAAATGCCACATTTTTTTTATCCATTCATCTATTGAAGGGCATCTAGGTTGGTTCCACAGTCTTGCTATTGTGAATTGTGCTGCTATGAACATCGATGTAGCAGTGTCCCTGTAGCATGCTCTTTTTAGGTCTTTAGGGAATAGACCGAGAAGGGGAATAGCTGGGTCAAATGGTGGCTCCATTCCCAGCTTTCCAAGAAATCTCCATACTGCTTTCCAAATTGGCTGCACCAATTTGCAGTCCCACCAGCAATGTACAAGTGTACCCTTTTCCCCACATCCTCGCCAGCACTTGTTGTTGTTTGACTTCATAATGGCTGCCAATCTTACTGGAGTGAGATGGTATCTTAGGGTGGTTTTGATTTGCATTTCTCTGACTGCTAGAGATGGTGAGCATTTTTTCATGTACTTGTTGATTGATTGTGTGTCCTCCTCTGAGAAGTGTCTGTTCAGGTCCTTGGCCCATTTGTTGATTGGGTTGTTTGTTTTTTTATTGCCTAATTTTTTTGAGTTCTTTGTATACTCTGGATATTAGGGCTCTATCTGAAGTGTGAGGAGTAAAGATTTGTTCCCAGGATGTAGGCTCCCTATTTACCTCTCTTATTGTTTCTTTTGCTGAGAAAAAACTTTTTAGTTTGAGTAAGTCCCATTTGTTGATTCTAGTTATTAACTTTTGTGCTATGGGTGTCCTATTGAGGAATTTGGAGCCCGACCCCACAGTATATAGATCATAGCCACCTTTTTTCTTCTATCAGATGGCGTGTCTCTGATTTGATATCAAGCTCCTTGATCCATTTTGAATTAACTTTTGTGCATGGCGAGAGAAAGGGATTCAGTTTCATTTTGTTGCATATGGATTTCCAGTTTTCCCAGCACCATTTGTTGAAGATGCTATCCTTCCTCCATTGCATGCTTTTAGCCCCTTTATCAAATATAAGATAGTTGTAGTTTTGTGGATTGGATTCTGTGTCCTCTATTCTGTACCATTGGTCCACCCGCCTGTTTTGGTACCAGTACCATGCTGTTTTTGTTACTATTGCTCTGTAGTATAGTTTGAGTTCTGGTATCGCTATACCGCCTGATTCACACTTCCTGCTTAGCATTGTTTTTGCTATTCTGGGTCTTTTATTTTTCCATCTGAATTTCATGATTGCTTTCTCTATTTCTACAAGAAATGCCATTGGGATTTTGATTGGCATTGCATTAAACCTATAGAGAACTTTTGGTAATATCGCCATTTTGATGATGTTAGTTCTGCCTATCCATGAACAGGGTATATTTTTCCATCTTCTAAGATCTTCTTCTATTTCTCTCTTTAGGGTTCTGTAGTTTTCATTGTATAAGTCTTTCACCTCTTTTGTTAGGTTGATTCCCAAGTATTTTTTTTTTTTGAAGATATTGTGAATGGAGTGGTTGTCCTCATTTCCATTTCAGAGGATTTGTCGCTGATATACAGGAATGCCTTTGATTTATGCGTGTTGATTTTATATCCTGCCACTTTGCTGAATTCATTTATTAGCTCTAATAGTTTCTTTGTAGACCCTTTTGGGTGTGCTAGGTATAGAATCATGTCACCTGCAAATAGTGATAATTTAAGTTCTTCTTTTCCTATTTTTATGCCTTTAAGTTCTTTCGTCTGTTTAATTGCTCTGGCCAGTGTTTCGAGAACTATGTTGAACAGAAGTGGTGAGAGAGGGCATCCCTGTCTTGTTCCAGATTTTAGAGGGAATGCCTTCAATTTTTCTCCATTCAGAATGATGCTAGCCTGAGGCTTAGCATAGATTGCTTTTACAATATTGAGGTATGTTCCTGTTATCCCTAGTTTTTCTAGAGTTTTGAACATAAAGGGAAGCTGTACTTTGTCGAATGCTTTTTCCGCATCTATCGAGATGATCATATGGTTCTTATTTTTAAGTCTATTGATGTGGTGAATAACATTTATTGATTTCCGTATATTGAACCAGCCTTGCATCCCAGGGATGAATCCTACTTGATCATGGTGCACAATTTTTTGATATGTTTTTGTATCCAATTCGCCAGAATTTTATTGAGGATTTTTGCATCTAGGTTCATTAGAGATATTGGTCTGTAGTTTTCTTTCTTTGAAGTGTCTTTGTCTGGTTTAGGTATCAGGGTGATATTGGCCTCGTAGAATGAATTTGGAAGTTCTCCCTCTTTTTCTATTTCCTGAAGTAGCTTGAAAAGTATTGGTATTAGTTCCTCTTTAAAGGTTTTGTAAAACTCTGCTGTATACCCATCCGGTCCTGGGCTTTTCTTAGTTGGTAGTCTTTTGATGGTTTCTTCTATATCCTCAATTGATATTGGTCGGTTTAGGTTGTCTATATCTTCCTGACTCAATCTGGGCAGATCATATGACTTAAGAAATTTATCTATGCCTTCACTATCTTCTAATGTATTGGAGTATAAGGATTCAAAATAATTTTTGATTATCTTCTGTATTTCTGAAGTGTCTGTTGTGATATTGCCTTTTTCATCCCGTATGCTAGTAATTTGAGTTCTCTCTCTTCTTCTCTTCACTAGCATGGCTAAGGGTCTGTCGATTTTGTTTATTTTTTCAAAGAACCAACTTTTAGTTTTGTCAATTTTTTCAATTGTTTCTTTTGTTTCAATTTCATTAATTTCAGCTCTGATTTTCAATATTTCTTGCCTTCTACTTCTTTTGCTGTTGTTTTGCTCTTCTTTTTCTAGGATTTTGAGATGAAGTATGAGATCATTTGTGTGTTGTTTTTTTCTTTTTTTAAGGAATGAACTCCAAGCAATGAATTTTCCTCTTAGAACTGCTTTCAATGTGTCCCATAGATTCCGATATGTTGTGTCTGTGTTTTCATTTATCTCTAAGAATTTTTTAATTTCCTCCTTGATGTCTTCTATAACCCATTGATCATTCAGTAACCTATTGTTCATTCTCCAAGTGATGTATGCTTTTCCTTCCTTCTTTTATCATTGATTTTCAGTTTCATTCCATTATGATCAGATAAGATGCATGGTATTATCTCTACTCCTTTATATTGTCTAAGAGTTGCCCTGTGACATAATATGTGATCTATTTTTGAGAAGGATCCATGTGCTGCTGAGAAAAAAGTGTAACTGCTTGATGTTGGGTAGTATATTCTATATATGTCAATTAAGTCTAGGTTATTAATTGTGTTATTGAGTTCTAGAGTTTCCTTATTCAACTTTTGTTTGGAAGATCTGTCAGTTGGTGAGAGAGGTGTGTTGAAGTCTCCCATGATTATTGTATGGTGGTCTATTAGACTCTTGAACTTGAGAAGAGTTTGTTTGATGAATATAGCTGCACCATTGTTAGGGGCATATATATTTATGATTGTTATGTCTTGTTGGTGTATGGTTCCCTTGAGCAGTATGTAGTGTCCCTCTTTATCCCTTTTGATTAACTTGGGCTTGAAATCTATTTTATTTGATATGAGTATGGACACACCTGCTTGTTTCCAAAGTAAATATGAGTGATATGATTTTTCCCAACCTTTCACCTTCAGCCTATGTATGTCTTTTCCTATCAAATGCATCTCCTGTAGGCAGCATATTGTTGGGTCTTGTTTTGTGTTCCATTCTACTAGCCTGTGTCTCTTAATTGGTGAGTTTAAGCCATTAACATTTAGGGTTATTATTGAGATATGGGTTGTTCTTCCAGCCATATTTTTTATTTATGTTACTAAACATGGTTTGTTTTCCTCTTTGATTATTTTCCCCCCTTTACTGTCCTACCTCCCACTGTTGGTTTTCATTGTTATTTTCCGTTTCCTCTTCCTGTAATGTTTTGCCAAGGATGTTTTGAAGAGATGGTTTTCTAGCTGCAAATTCTTTTAACTTTTGTTTATCGTGGAAGGTTTTAATTTCATCTTCCATCCTGAAGCTTAATTTCGCTGGAAACACAATTCTTGGTTGGAACCCATTTTCTTTCAGTGTTTGAAATATGTTATTCCAGGATCTTCTAGCTTTCAGAGTCTGTGTTGAAAGATCAGCTGTTATCCTGATTGGCTTACCCCTAAATGTAATCTGCTTCCTTTCTCTTGTAGCTTTTAAAATTCTCTCCTTATTCTGTATGTTGGGCATCTTCATTATAACGTGTCTAGGTGTGGGTCTCTTATGATTTTGCACATTCGGCGTCCTGTAGGCTTCTAGGATTTGGGATTCTGTCTCATTCTTCAAGTCTGGGAAGTTTTCTCGTATTATTTCATTGAATAGATTGCTCATTCCTTTGGTTTGAACCTCTATCCCTTCCTGTATCCCAATGACTCTTAAGTTTGGTCTCTTGATGTTATTCCATATTTCTTGGATGTTCTGCTCATGGTTTCTTAACAGTCTTGCTGAGCTGTCTATGTTCTTTTCAAGTTGAAATACTTTATCTTCATTGTCTGGTGTTCTGTCTTCTAAGTGTTCTACTCTGCTGGTAGTATTCTCAATTGAGTTTTTAAGTTGGTTTATTGCTTCCTGCATTTCTAGGATTTCTGTTTGTTTGTTTTTTATAACCTCTATCTCCCTGTATAGTTGATCTTTTGCTTCTTGGATTTGTTTATGTAATTCATTGTTGAAGTGATCTTTCATTGTCTGATTTTGCTGTCTGATGTCTTCCTTGAGACTCCAGATCATCTGAAGCATGTATATCCTGAATTCTTTATCTGACATTCCATCTGCTGCAGCTATTACCTCTTCTAACGTTGAGTTGACCTGCATTGCTTGTGGTCCTTTCTTTCCTTGTCTCTTCATACTGTTCGCGTTCCTTTCTACTTGGTGAAACTGTTGTGCTATTGAATTTTCCCCCTATATATTTATATTGATCTTGTATAGTTGCAAAGTCTCCATCGCAGGTGCGGGTGGTGGCTCTGCCCCTCCTCCAATTGGGGCAATGTGCCTACCATGCCGGCAGGCCGCTAGGCCTGCTCTGCCGGTCGGTAGCAGGTCCGCCTACCTAGCAGGTGCGGGCGGCGGCTCTGTCCCTCTGCGGGCCGCTAGGCTTGTTATGTCGGTGGTCGCAGTTCTGCCTACTTTGCAGGCGCAGGCAGCGGCACTGCCCCTCTGCAGGCCTCTGGGGCTGTTCTGCCGGTGGGTCGCATGTCCGCCTACCTTGCTGGCGTGGGGGGGGGGGCGGCTCCACCCTTCTGCAGGCCACTGGGCCTGTTCTGTCTGTCGGTTGCAGGTCTGGCCTGTTCTGTTGGTGGTCACAGTTCTGCCTACCTGGCAGGCGCTGGGGGGGTGGGGTAGGGGGCGGCTTTGCCCCTCAGCAGGCCACTGGGCCTGTTCTGTGGGTGTCACAGTTCCGTCTACCTTGCAGGCGTGGGGGGAGGGGGCGGCTCTGCCTCTCAGCAGGCCGCTGCTCCTGTTCTGCCGGTGGATCGCAGGCCCGCCTACCTTGCAGGTGTGGTTGGCAGCTCTGCCCCTCCGAGGGCCACTGGGCCTTTTCTGTCGGTGGTCACAGTTCCGCCTACCTGGCAGGCGAGGGGTGTGGGGGCAGCTCTGCTCCTCAGTAGGCCGCTGGGCGTGTCTGGCATAAACTTTTATTCTCCCATAATGGATCACCAATGGAATCTCCTCTTTAAGCCCAGTTTGGTCATTTGTCCACCTTGGCCTCCAAAGACTGTTTGAATCTAGAGTATTTTTAAGCTTATTTAGCAAATATTTCCATTTTGGCTATTGAAACAGGAAAACAAGCCTGAAATATATGTAAAAGTCATATTTAAAAATTCTAAAAGTACTAATTACCTTAGAAAATGTGATAACTGCTATCACTTTTTATTTTTTATGAAAAGTAATTTAGATATACACTTTATATCAAATTCAATCATAAGAGATGCCTTTTGTTTGGGTGAAACAAAAAAGAAAGAAAGAAAGAAAGAAAGAAAGAAAGAAAGAAAGAAAGAAAGAAAGAAAGAAAGAAAGAAAGAAAGAAAGAAAGACTCAATATCTCATTACCTTAGAAAATTGTTAGGCTGAGCAAATGGCAGTGCAGAGTTTTATAGAAATATTCTGGCAAATATCACTCAGAGTTACTGGAGATTGAACTCAGGGGCACTTAATCACTGAGTTACAACCAACCCCATTTTTATATTTTATATAGAGATAGGGTCTCACTTAGTTGCTCAGTGCCTTGTAATTCCTGAGGCTGAAGTTGAAATTGTGATCCTCCTATCTCAGCCTCCTGAGCCACTGGGATTAAAGGCATGTTCCACCATGGCTAGCTGTGTAAGATATTATAAATCAGTATATGCAAGACTTTTTTACAAGTTTATGTGTTACTCAAAGATGTATAGCTTTTGGTTTCTAATGAAATTCTACTTTGAGTTGAAGATGGAAAGACAGTCCTGCATTGCTCCTGTCCATATTGTTGACAGGAAAAGTCATGTGTCATCAGATGTGTTCTGTACCAGCAGAGTGCTTTTTAGCATGAAAGATGTCGGGAACCACTCTGGACAGTACACACATTTAAGTTCTGAGTAAGGGGTACTGAATGGTTATTGCACCCCACAATATATTTGACTTTTACCCTCACTCGAATAATGAGGTGTGGTTCCAATTTTGGGAATCACTCAGTGAGGTTGAGTTACACACTCCTGTTCCTTAGGAATCCTATCCCTTTGCACTTTTTTGGGATAAAATGTTCCATGGAAGTTCCCCTTGTGTGTCCCCTATATAAGAATAAAAATTTTCCAGTGGCTCTCTCTCTTTCCATGGAAACTAAAGGTTGGAGAGCCATCCCAAAGTGTATAATGGTACTTTTTTGTCTTATGTGCTTCTTTTACCATTTTCTTACTTTTTGAAATAGTCAGAGATGTGAACACAGCATACATCACCAGCTCCATTGGATGGCAATAGGAACATTTGTCTGGAAGCATCCTACACATTGAAACATTGCATCAGCTTTAAATTTCCTCAGTCAATTCGCAGACACAACAGGAGTGAGAGATTTTTATCAAGGGAGAGGAACCTCTTCTCCACTCCTACTACTTGTTAATGTTATCTCATGTTGAGCTTTTATGCTTACAGGTAATTTTTTTCAGTTTGTAGAGAAACAGTAAGCCTTATTTTCAAACTTGAAAAATTACTTAAATAGCCTACTAATAGTTTTAGTGGCTATTATATATTGAGGACCTCTTGAAACATATATTTTTTAATTCCTCCAATTGGATTCTGAGGCAAGTATAATTAGTTTCACTTACAATCCTCACAACTTCAGATTAGAGCTGATAACTTACCCAAGGGCACAAAGGATGAGCTAGGATTCCAACCCAGGTCTACACACCATGCTCTCTTCTGCATGAGCCTAATTCTTCTTTACAATTTACTCGCTGAACTTTTTTCATGCTCTTGATAATTTTTTCTCATATTGTTTTTCTTTTTCTTCTTCTGTGTAGAAGATTGGCTTTCAATTTGAAAAAAAAAATTCCAGTTTTGGCTAAAGGTGGAAAGGCATTTTACTTTTACTGCTGCCCAAATGGTTTGCAGGCAAAAATCAGATGGCTTCAGCTGTGTTCTGCACCACCAGATGTTTCTTTAAAAACTCTGAAATATTTGACCAAAAGTTCATTGTGCAAAATAAAGCATTTTTATGCTTGTTATGTAGGTTTTATTTAGAGTAACCTCAGTTTGTGTAGCAGTGTCAGTTATTTCTGTAATTCAAAACTATAATCAATAATATTTTTTGATATGGTATTGGCAAGCAGCCATGGATAACACTTAGGATTTCTGGCCTGATCAACCGATAGGATAGATCTTTTTCTGAAATGATGAGACCCTTTTTATATTTATTTATTTGTTTGTTTGTTTGTTTATTTAATTATTTTGAGATGCAAGTTTGCGTGTGTGCGTGTGTGTGTGCATTGATGGTTGTGTATGCAGTTTATTTTGGACATTTGAAATTTGAAATATATATTGCTTAGTGAATGTTTATAGAGTTGTATGTATTGAAAGTAAGCAAAGGTATCTAGGTTAATTTTGGCATGTTAATAAAATTTAAAGTTTTTTTACAAACCTTTAAAACATGTGAGGCAATAGGTCCAGCTCAGGGACTCCCATTGCATCAGGCATGCTCTTATCTTGGAGTCACAGTGTTGGTTTTGGTTTTTTGATTCTATAAAAATCATTGACATACCATTATTGCCCAATTTAGTACTCTAAATTATCATTTACCAGTGCTTTTTAGAATTTGGCAAATTTTGAAATCTACATCATTCCAAGAACTTTGGAAAAGTAATTCACTCCTGATACATTTATTAACATTTTTTTTCTTAATTTCAGTCTGGAGAGAAGCTGCCATATTTGGACTGAAGTTACTTAGTGAAATTATAGCTAAATTTAAGAATTTTGTCTGTAGAAATGAATTTGAAATGTACTTGTGTCAATTCAATTTGAAGCGAAAAAAGATATTGGCAACCTGCCTTTGGCTGATCTCTGATCCTTGGTTGTGAGTGGGCTATCTAGTTATTTAGTGCTTGGCCTTCAGCTACCAGAATGTTTATGAATTTGAAAAATTGTAAATGCCATGGGTACAAATTAGTAATTTATTTGATTTTGTAATGAAATAAAGAATATTGGCAGCCAGGTAATTTTGAAAAGCATTTAGTAATTAAAATTTTAAAAAAATCTGAATTCTTCATTGAAAACATCCTTTATTTAATACAATTTTGTGTTGTTACTATTAACGTCTTTAGGAATATATAATAGTTACAAATTGAAAAGAGGCAATGGAAAATGTTAGGTAAGAATGTGAACTTAGAAATCTGACTGACTGCCTGGGCTCAAATTCTGGCTCTGCCATGGCACAGCCACGTAGCCTGGGCACACTACTCAACATCTCAGGATTTTTCTTTCCTTTTCTGTAAAGATGGCATAATAATAATGCCTGTGTTAGGATTGCTGTAGGATACCTGTTGAAAAATGTGTAGAAATGTGTAAATCTTTGGGCCTTAAGTAATACCTGGGTCATAGAAAGACCATCATAACTTTTCTTTCTTTCTTTCTTTTTCTTTTTCTTTTTTTTCTTATTACAGAAGGTCCCTCTTATTCAGTTTCCTTTCCATAATTTTAGTTACTAGGTCAGCTGCAGGTCTAAGTTGTTGCATGGAAAATTCCAGAAATAAAGAATTCATGAGTTTTAAATATGTGCTATTCTGAGTATAGTGATGAAATATTGATCCTTCTCATTGAGGAAGAATCTGCTGGCCACTCTGAAGATGCTCATAATGCCCTGCTCCACTGGGGAGAGCTCCAGCAGATTGTCGCTGGTGTTCGCATGCAAGCCACCTATGGGACCGTCTGGGAGCACCTGTATGTGGAAGCCAATGCCCACGTTGTAGTACAGCCGGTGTAGCCGCTTGATGCCTAGCAGGTAATCGCAGGTGCCACTCTGGATGGCAGCCTCTATGTGCTGTGAGGCTACCAGCAAGGGCGCCAGCAGACTATCCCAGCGGTGCTCCAGCTCCGCCTCCAGCATGCTGCAGTGAGGTGGTTCCTGCAGCGCCCCCTCGGCCTGCCTGGGGCGCCATCAGGGTCAGCAGGAGTGCCAGAAGCAGAGCCTCGCCGGCCTTCCCGGCCCGCCATCCTGGCTCAAGGGCCTTTGTATCTGTCAAACAGTCCGTGCCCCTGGGAAGCAGGGAGCGAGCTATTCCAGAGGCGCCCAAAGGAGCGCATGGTCTGGGCCCAGAGGAGCGGCAGAGAGAGGAGCAGGCAGTGAGCGACAGGGTACCCTGGCATGAACGCTAAGCTACCCGGGCTGTAGAGGGACGTGTGGCTGCAGCTGGGACTCTACCAGGCGGTGCATGCCTCCCTGCACTCTAGCTATGCAGGTTTTAAAGTTACTATCCAAATTTCTCACAGTGCTTTTCAAACGACATTGTTCTTGGTTACAGAAAATTCTTGGCTTGATTCTTGGTATGAAACTGGAAGTGAAAAGCACATCTTTGCTTCCTTTTCTCACCTTACACATTAACCTTGAAAGTAAAACCCATTCTGTGGACAACCCTTCAAAGGTGCTGTTCATCATTCAAGACCCTGTTTTAGCAGACAGAGAAGGTGCTGGTGATCCAGACCTTATTTCTTGTTATTCTGAGGAAAAAAATGTTGCTGAAAATGCCTGCTGAAGGGAGGGTCCCGCCCTCACAGTCTAGGTCAGAGAAGGAGGTGCACAGTAACAATGACAGATATTTTGCCCTCTGCATCCTCCAAATGCATCTCATTTTACATGGTAAAACTATGTAATGTATCTTCAAGTGTGTGTGTGTTTGCACAGATGTGCATATGTGTATCAGACAGCCAGTATATCCATTTTATTTCATTCTGAACTTTGATAATTAGACTTGATAATATCAATTTGATGATTAAATAATCAGATTATTTCATTTACATATATTTAACCTATTACAGGGTAAAAAGCTTTGATTCTTGTCCATGTTTCAAGTAAAATCATGATATTAATTTTTAGACTAAGATTTTTTTTTTTTTTTTTTTTTTTTTTTTTGTGCTGGGGATTGAACACAAGGCCTTTTGCATGCAAGGCAAGCACTCTACCAACTGAGCTATATCCCCAGCTAGAGAAAGATTTGTAATTAAAATAAAATATCTCACATCAGAGAAGTGAACATACATTTTTTTCCAAGTGTGGTAGTTTCAGTTGGAGAATAAAAGCAGAATCTTGTTTCATACATACCTATCATCCTCTTAACATTTTTAACTAAAAACATTTATGGAAGTAGGATTTAGGTTCATGATATATGTCTTTGGTCTCACGGTTTGTTGCTCTACTTTCTTTGAAGCTGTTCCCTTAGAAGTTTCTGCTGATATTGAGCATTCTTATATTACCACAAAGGATATGTTGAAGAGAGAGAGACCATTTAGACCATATGTCTAGAAGTTGCACATGTGAGTGTAGGGTAACCAGATCAATTTAGTTTGCCCTACATTGTCCCTGTTTCAGTGGTTAATATTTTTTTAGTCCCTGGGAATGTCAAGGTGGTTGGCCACACTTCTTGTTCACTGCTTCTGGGGTTATATAACTTGCCCTATTGTATTTGTCTTTTATTTACTACTGTCAAAGTTTCTATATTTCCAAGGAACTATAGAAAGTTCAATGCTAAGCAAGGCTGAAATATTTTGTGAATAAAACTGAATTTATTTCCAAGTATTATTCTCAGTAATGTACCATTATCCCTACAGTAGAATTTACTATAAATTCCACTTATATAACACTATTAAAATTAGAAGATGACAGGCTGTTGGGGGTTAGTGAGGTAGGGGAGGGCCAAAGGTGAGTGGATTAGAGAAGAAGAGCCCAATGGACCCTTATGGCCATGGAAATACTCTGCCTTGACTGTTTCACAGCAGCATTCTGGTCAGGTGTCTGGTTATTATTTTTCAGGCTGTTCGCATTTCAGGAAATTTGGTAAAGGGGATGCATCATTTGTGAATTATTATTTCTTTAAAAAATCATGTGAATCTGTCATTATCTCAAGAGCTTAGATACAGGGAATGGGAAGAGAAATATCAAACCTGCTATCAGTATTATGCAAGGTTTTATTTCTAGGTTTGGTCAGTGGCTTAGTGGCAAAATAGCTTGCCTAATATGTGTGGGGCACTGGGTTTGATCCTTAGCACCAAATACATGAATAAGCAATAAAATAAAGGCATTCTGTCCATCTACAACTACAAAAAATAAGGAAAATGTTTCATTACCAAAGTCTGGATGGTTTCCATAAGGAAACTCCTTTAGAAATTCTTTATAGCTGTTCCTGGACAGGCAGTGTATTAAGAGCTTTGAGACCATGGATACACATTGTGGTGATAGCACAGCTACTGCTTAATTTTTGTTTGATGCTGTACATACCATGTTCAGCATATTAGTACTCTTTCAAAATGTAGAGGCTTCTGAGTATTTCTTAGAAATGTGATATGCTGTCTCATTGCCCAAAGAGCAGTGAAGTGAAAAGGAAGCTGTGGTCAGTACAGTCTGGTGGTGCAGAGCCTGGGCTCAGATACCACACCAGGGTTCATGCCTTAGCTCTATTTCCTCTGGGTAGTATAATCTTTGGCAAATCAGTATTGTTTTTGGCATCGATTCTTAAATGTAGCATGAGATCAGAGAAGTCAGTTGTGTCTCTACCATAAGGGTAATGTGAAGAATAATTGATACAATAAACACATTCTATGAGTGCTTTGAAGATGCCAACTTTTCTTCAGTTATTATTTGAAGCAGTTATAGTAGTGGTGCAGGAAAACCAAGAAATATAGTTCTTCTTTCATTTCAACAACTGTGATTTGTAGAAAGTCTCTTAGCCTTCCATAACTTTGTTTTCTTCTGTGGAATCTCATCATGTCTTAGTACATGAGAGGTCAACAGGTTTCTTGGTTCCAAATGCGTGGATTATGAGGTGAACTTTCTAGAGGCAATAAAGCCATGACTGAAAGCACAGGCTAGAGTCTCACAGGCTTCAATTTGTATCTTGCCTCTGCATCAGTTTCAAGGCACATATATCTCACTGCTTATCCATATCTTTTCCCTCTGCTTTTCTATAAGACTGCAATTTTCTTTTCCAGAACAGAACTGTAATCAACCCACCCCAGGTGCAAATCAAAATTACTCCTACAGTTCTAATACCTCTGATATCACTACACATTCTCTACTCAAACTACTACCCAATAGGCAAATTTACCAGTGCCACCACCCTCTTCCTGTTTTGTTATCTCCAGTTAAAGTTTATTTTTGGACTGCATTTACTGATTCTTTACACCTTGGCTTTCCTTCTTTTTCAGCTCTATGGTTAGAGTTGGGTAAGTGGAAGAAACCATAGAGTCTGCAAATTCTAGCTGTTTGCTCTTTGGTTCTTTGTGAAACATGTTTGCTGACCCTCATCTAAGAAAGTTATGACAGACACATCCTTCAGTTTCTTGGTTTGCATTCCACCTGAAGATTTGTGGCATGTGTTTTCCTCCTTCATTTTCTGGTCGACTTGTATTAAATTAAGGTGAGATGTTTTTGGTGTGATAACCCTCCATAATGATATAGCAGTGAGCATGTGGACAGGCCAGGTGAAGTGGAGCAGAAGGAGGGCAAGGCAGGATTCTCCATAGCCATGCCACAGCTGCTTTCCTGGTCCTGGGCTACCTATATTAAGTGTTTTATTATATATATATATATATATATATATATATATATATATATATATATATATATATATATATTTTTGTAACACTTTTAAAACCATTGGTTGTTGTTGCCTGTGACTAGATGAAACAGACATAATATATAGTCTTATTAGTAAAATTGAGAAAAAAATTGTTTGACTTCTCTAATCTTCAGATTTTCTATCTGCTTCTCATTTTAATAATAATGATGATGATAGGTTATCAATATAAAGCTTTGTCTCAGTTATTTTTTTGTGAAGTAAGCAAGTAATTGGAAGTTATTATTTTTATTTCCTAATAAGTCTATACATTATTTTAAATTTATTTGAGTCTATGTCTATGTGGGCGTATATTCACCAAATCAAGTACCTTTATTGAGAAATGATTTGACAACCAGAACATGTATTTTAGTTGCAAACAAAAAATATTTCCTCTGTAGATGTAGTTAATTTGATCATCTCTGTGGAAATAAATGTTTTGTATTTGAGTTGAGCTACAAATATGTTTGCTGAATGTTTTAGAAAACATATGCATCCATTTTTTAGAATATTGTCTCAAGGAATCATCCAAATGTCATTTATGCTATTATGTAATGTTTACAATTTATAACAGAAAACAATATCAATTTTTTTCTTTTTAAAAAATAAATGATATTAATAATAAAAAAATGATGGATACTAATTTGGGCAGGATCTGAGATCTAAATATAACATTGTTTCAGATATTTATTTCATGGTACTTAATCCATAAAACTTGTTAATGGCAATGCCATGTAGTGATGGCTATTTGAAAGTACAAAATTCAAGAGATGTGTTCCTTTGTATTCCTTTGATAAAGAATTCATAATTACTGCTTTTGACTGGGAGGACTTTAATACAAAAGTAGCCATATATTTTTTCCTGAGTTGTATTACATCAGGGATTTGAAAAAAAAATTATAATTATTTTAATACAAGTATATCTAAATTGTTAGCTGTAAAGAAATTTTTTCACAATATTCAAATGATCTGTTTATACCCAACCCCAACTAGGAATAAAGATATTCAAATAATGTATTGCTGCATTAAACCACCTCATGTCATGCAGGCATGAGATGTCCATAAAATGACTTAGTTTTCTAACCAAGTCACCTATCTGGGATTTCAGATTGGCCAATGAACCTTAATTATAATGTCATATTTTAAGCAGGCTATCTCAAGCCTTATAAAAGTCAGGAAACAGAGATCGGTACGTGGCTTCTTGGAAATATAAGTGTTATGATTTAGATATTAGTTTTCCCCCAGAAGCTTATGTAAGAGACAAGGCAAGAAGGTTTAGATGTGAAATGATAAGTTCATGAGAGTTTTACCTATTCAGTAAATTAATCTTCTGATAAGGATTGAGTGGTAACTAGAGGCAAATACGGAATAGCAAAAGGAGAAGTGTCCATGGTGTCAGGTCTTTGGGGTTTATATTTTCTCTCGAATGAGCCAAGCACTGTCTGTTTCTTGGCAACATCTTTTCAGCTTCTTTTTTCCACCACACTCTCCTGCCATTGTGTTTTTTCTCATTCCAGACCCTGAGGAATGAAGTTAGCCATGTCTGCACTGAGACCTCTGACACTTTGAGCCCCAAAATAAACTCTTCCTCCTCTAAAATTTTTCTTGTACTTAATTTTAGTCACAGCCATATAAAAGCTAAATAAAACAGTAAGATGCTTCCATATTTGGGTACCTAATTTTAGACTAATAGGTAATCTATGCAAGGCCTTACAAAGTTCAAATCATGTGTTGACTCTGCATCAGAATTTCAAGATGCCTTTGAAAAGTTAAAATAGCATCATGACAGGACCTGCCATTGGCTAGTCTGGCACATATAAAGTGGTAAGGCTATATACATATGAGAAACAATGTATACTCCTTGAATATCTCATACAAACATTAAAGACATACTGTGATCAGTAACCTATGTGTCAGAAGACCTTGACCATACAGTTAAAAAGGGTTTTCCTTAATTGGGGGTATAATTGTCACATTTTTAATAGCACAAAATATTGAGAAACCCACTCTCAATTACTTCTTTGGGGTAAAATACATATCAACAGAGTACTGCCGAAATGATAAATTTTTAAAAATCACATAGGAGGAAATATTCAATTGACACATAAATATATGAACACGAGTACAAAGCAACACTATTTGAGGAGCTAAAATTTAAGCCAACAGAGACTATTGTACACTTACCAGAAAGAAAAAAAAGAAGAAGAAAACAGACAGAATAGACTAATTGTAACAGACATGTTAAGTGATTGGAATTGTCTAGCCTGCTCTGGCAAGGTAAAAGTTAATGACACTTTGGATAATGGGGTGGTAAACTATCTACTAAGGCATATACTATGGACCATTAATTCTAATCCCACACAGAACTGAAGTGGAAAAAGCATTCTATGGAAATGCTCTAACTGACCCCCATCACTGTTGCCTTTACCACCGGGAACTAATCTGCCAGCTTCCACCACACTCTTCTGTCCAGGATTCTTCAAACTGAGACCCAGTTTTCATACAAGTCTAAACACCACTTTAGCACAATGTCAGAGAAGGTCAACAGGTAGTGCTCTTTTAATGCCAGGGACCTGAAGGATAAGAAAATGAAGAATAATGCAAGCAGGAAAGACCAAAATAAAGAATGAGAAGGAGAATGAGGAGAAAAAAGTTGTCTGATGAGGATGTAGAAGGGAATAAATAGGGTACAGAAGATGAGAAAGAAGATAAAGTGAAGCCCACTTGGCATAAATCAGAAACTGTGGTGACAGTAGTAGAACCCTTCCAGTGGGTTTGGGAATGGCTTCCTCTTGGGTAATGAGAGTGAAAAAAATAGTGTGTGAACATTTTACCTGCTTGTAGCTTGGAGAGCTGCTCCAGAGATGACACTTTTTAAAATTCAGGCTTTTTATTTTCACCTATCTAAATGCTGACCTGCTTGTTCTACCATTGTTACACAAGCTGACCTGTTCCATTTGAGCTTTACCCTGGTTTCCAATTTCCCTTCTCCTCTTCCTTGCTCTTTTTCTGCATCATACCACTTATTCTCTTGTATCCTCTCTTAGCAGGCCCCAGCATTATGTCCTGCCTTAGCCCCCTCCTTCTACATATCAGGATTTATCTCAATCCTCTTCTATCAGAGAACAGTGGGCTGAGGTGAGGTCAGGGTTTAAAAGAACCAAACAGATTACCCCCTTTTTATATTGAGTAAAAATGGAGTAACCCTTCTTTTTTATTATTTGCTTTTTTTGAAAGAAATGAATAGCCCTATATAGAAAACAAAAAGAGTAATCACCATTGGGGATTATGAAGGGGTTTTAAGAGGAAGAGAGAATGAAGTGATTTTCAGGACATCATTAATGTTCAATTTCTTGATGTAGAGAATAATACATGGTTTGTTTAATTTGTGATAATTCCAGGATCTCTATCATTTTTATGTTTGCCTGTTCTTACTGTGTTCAAGAATATCAGATTTATTATGTAAAATATTGTAAAGGAGAGTAAAATGAGGGATTTAAAGTAACTCTAGGAGACATAGTAATGGACATGATAATTTTGTTGATTTTGATGCTGGTTTCATGGGTTTGTACATATACAATAAGATAAAAATATACACATAAGATATATACAGACAAATATGTGCCAATTGAACCTCCATAAGGCTGTCAAAAATGGGATGCCTCTAAAGTCAAGTTTAAAAAAACATAAATTAGTAAGCCATAAAATGACTAGGAATTTGTTAGTAAATTATTTATCTAAATATTTGGAAAAGTACATTTTAAAAAAATAAGAGGAAAGAAAATCTAAACAATAGAGCAAAATTAGAAGCTATTGAAAATTAACATACCAGAGAAGAATGTCAATGTTGGTGCTTTTAAAACGCAAATAAGCAGGGCTGAGCCTGGGGCTCAGTAGAAGCACACTTGCCAGGCATGTGTGGGGTAATGGGTTCAATTCACAGCACCACATAAAAATAAATATAACAAAGCTGTGTCAACAGCTAAAAAAAAATTAAAAAGCAAATAAGCCACAGCAGTGGTGAAAACTTTTAATTTCAATGACTCAGAAATCTGAGGCAGGAGGATCATGATTTCAAAGCCTGTCTCAGAAACTCAGTGAGGCACTTAGAAACTCAGCAAGATCCCTTCTCTAAATAAAATACAATAAAGTGCTGGGGATGTGAGCATTTTTTAAGTGTAGACTTCATAATAAAATAAATAAGTGGAGAACTCCCGAAAAAACCCTTTCTTTCTATTTAGGCAGTGGTACCTCATAGATGTTATAGTGTATGGAAGAAGAAAAATGGCATTCATTCCAAAAAAAGATGTTAGGATATTGAGACATCTGTGTGATAATATAATGCTATTGTGCCCTTCACTAATACCACATAACAGCTTATTTTCACATACTAAATATTGAATATAAGAATTAATAATAAATATTCTTTAATAGAAAATAAAACACAAAGAATTCATAAGTTAACATAAATAAGAGGGACATACAATTTATATTTTGTGCACACCTGAAATATTCTGTACTCTGAAAGCAATAGCAAGAGCATCACAATTCTAAAGTAAAACCACACAACTGAGTAAAACCCCATCTCATAACAAAATTTTAAAAATAGCTCAGTATATAGCTCATTAATAGGACACCCTGGATTTAATCCCCGATATCACAAAAAATAACAAAAAATAAAATCACACCATTTACACAAATATTATTGATTAACATATGGAATAAATGCATTCTCAAAAAAGAATATAGAGTTTAAACTCTTAGTATCAACTTTTAGAAAATTTTTGTTATTAAACATACATGATACACTCCTACCGCATACAGAAACTAAATTTATAAAACTTGCACATATGAGGATACAGTTATATTCCTTCAGATTTAAAACCCAGGGCATGTTTAATGTGAATGTACATTTAGGAAGAAATATATAATATATTGGGGAAAATAATGCTTATAGAAGCCAGATACTTTTTATCATATTTCATCTAGTTTAACAAAAAATATGAAACACCAGGTACATTTTTGTAGATGTCACATGAATGTTGCATTTTATATGTAAGCATATTATAAAAGGAAATGTGCAGAGTTTGAGAAAATCAAAATACAAAAAGCACACAAAAGACTCAATTGTACACCCTATTTATAGATAATAAAACTGTCATTATAAAGAAGACCATTTTCCCCAGGTTAACCTATAATACCACATCAAAATTTTACCATACTTTGCTTTTTGTTAAAGAAAGAATCAAAAAAAAAATAAATTCTCTTAAAAGGTTAAATGTATATAAAATTTGTCAAGGACTTTCTGATATATAAGAGCAAAAGTATCAGCTATCTTTACCTGACACTGATATATGTTATAAAATTAGAAATCACCATAGATAAACTCATATGCATATAAATCACACTTTTATTTTTAAGAGCCACAAATTTTTAGTGCACCAGCCAAGTGTAAGATCTTCTGCAGCCAAAGCACAGCTGTTAGAATGGCTACTATATAAAAGTTAAACAATTATATGTATGTGGAAGAAGGTAACACTTTCACAATATACTAGAATAGTAATTTAGTGGAGACATTTTTTAAAGCAGTGGAATTTGAAATTTTCTTTCAGCTACTTTTCTGAGAAAATATACCTATTATATTTAGACTGATCTTTAACAAGAAAAGATCCAAATATTGACATGAACAAAACTCTCAAAAGACATAAAATATTCCAGCCGTGGGATCCTCATATCAGAAAGTTCTGAAACACAGTACCAGGAAAATACCAGAGTGGGGAATGAGAACACTCTGACATAAATTTCACAAGAGGGATTCTCCGCACAAAGACACTTTGACAATGTGACTGCTTTTGGAGAGACAAAAAAACAAACAAACAAACAAAAAGAAAAGACACATTTTTTTCAAAGGTTAAGTAATTCTTCTCCAATTTTCTATCATGTAAAATGTTCATAAACAAACAAAAAATCAAACATTTGATGTTGAGTTTTTCTAGGATACTGGGAATTTGAAAGAGAAGCATGGTAAGTCTGAGATACATATCCAGTCCTTGTTTTAAAATTCGAGAAAAGTCTTTCTAACTTTCCCATTGTCTAACTTTCTCATGTTGACCTTGAAAATGTAATCTGTGCAATTATATGCATTTGTCATTGCACCCCACAAGGAAAACAATCCTTTAAAACATTTCATGCAGCTTTTAGTAAAACAATTAAAAATACTGGGCTCATTTTGTATTTAATATGTAAAAAATAATTGATAATACCAGGAAAATGTGAAGTTGTCATTGGGAATGTGGGCATATGCATACACATCCACACACACACACACACACACACACACACACACACACACACAATATTTAGTCTGGAAGACAATGTTCTAGATTTGAAATTTTGCTTCCCATCAATTTAGAACATTCAAGAGTATGCAGGCAGTGTGACACAAACCTATAGCACCAGAAACTCAGGAGACTGGGGCACAAATTCAATATCACGCTCATCAAAAGTCTCAAGGTAAAAAAATAAAAATCAAAAAGTACCAGGAGTGTACCTAAGTGGTAAAGGTAATCTGGATTCAATATACAATACCATGATCTCCCAAAAAGAATAAGGAAACTCAGGAAGAGAAAAAAAAAAAAAAAACAACTAGGACACCTACAGGCCACAGACCCCACCTCATGTAGAAAAAAAAAATTCATATATTTGTGATTTTGAATTTATTTTAAATATACAAGATATGTTTGAAAAAGATAGACAGAAATCAAAACAAGTTGGAAGAAAATGTAGGAAACTTCCCAAGGCACACAGGGAGCAGAATAGTAGAATGATGTCAGAGTACCATGCATATGTGATTTTTAAAACAAGCAAGATGGAATTTAGAGGAGAAGCCAAAATGAGTACTTCCGGTTTTACAGGCTATCTTATTTATCTGTAATGTGCTTTAATTCATTTCACTGTAAATTGTATTTTGGATATATACATTATATGTGTACTCTATACCTCTTGAGGAAAGATGTTTTGTAGATTTCTAAAAGGAAGAATACATTTGATGTCCCCTTCAAATACCTCAGTTTACATTATTCTTATAGCTAATTTTAACTGAGTAATGATTTTCTTAAAATAATCATGTGATATTGGATAATAGTGGGCATAAATAAGACTATGAGGAGAAAAGAAAAAAAATGTGATATAGAAATATAACATACTTTAAAATTGTTAGATTACATTTTTCAACTTTTATATTTCGAAATAATTCTATTATTTTTTAAATTGTCAGATGATCTGAGTACTTACATGAGAATGATTCATGACTGAGAGCACACTTCAATGGTACATACCTAGCCTAGCCTGTGCCAGGCCTTGGGTTCCATTCACAATAGAAGGGAGGTGGAGGAGACAAGAGGGGGAGGGAGGATGGGGAGGAGGAGGAGGGCAGGGGTTAAAGAGGAAAAGGAGGATAGGAAGAACTCAATTATTATTAGTTCAGATTTAGTGTAATTGATACTGATGACAGAAGTTTAAAGTCTAGCATCTTTTTTCTTCACATTTAAAATTCCTGTCTGAGTTTTTGACTCAGAACTAAATGAAATAAATACATAATAATTATTTGGATTCTAATTGTTTTTAAAATATATTCTTTTTATTTTCTATAGACACAAGCATCAGCTGCAGAAATTACAGAGCAGTTAAGAAAGACTAATTTTGCTTCAATAAGAAGTCAGATGCACATCAGAATTAGCAATCTGGAATCTGAATGAAAATTCTAAGAAATACAACTGAAAGAATATAGGCACATTTTTATAGAAGAATCCAAATTTTATAAGTATCTCAAAACCTAGAATAAAAGAAAGCAATCTAATCTCATTAATTTGTCTCTAGTGCATAACTTTGAGAGAGGTTCCTGAGATCAGTAGCATACAAAAGCTAACTAGACCATATAATTTGTTGAAGCAATGTTAGGAAATGGGTGTATTTTTGAAATATTTGTCTAGGAAGTTTATCTCTCACCCCACTTTGCATTTTACATTTTTAAGCAAACTATCAACCTTTTTTCCTTAGTTTTCTCCTGTGTGAAATCTGGTCTACTAGACTTTCAGTTAGGTATTTTTGAAGTTTTCTAATTCAGATGGTTATATTTTGACCAAAATTTTTCTAAGTATTCCATTACATGGAAACATGAACAAGTTTAATAATTTTTAAATGATTATAACATAAACCCTTAGTTTCCAGTATGGCTATAACTACACTCTGTGCAAATTCTGACAACTGATAGATTTACTGCTTTTTATTTTGATCTTTGATATTATCCTTAGATGATACCTAGAGACAAAGTATTCTATATAGTTTTTTCCTCTCAACATTGTCATACTGGTGAAAAAGGGAAAGATAATCACAGGATGAAGGGAAATATAAATTGAAAAGTGGTTAAAATATTCTCATAGTCAGTTTTGGGGCTTGTGAATTACAGAATAAATAGGCAGGAGTCCCTTAAACTCCTGGTAACAAATTCCTGAGCCTACTTTCTTGGCAGCAGCTTTAATCTATCTTGATCACCAACCCAGCTATCTTGTTCTGCACCAGTGATTGTTGCTCTGAATTGGCTCAGTGCCAAATGCTTAATTTATCTAGGTAAGGGGTAGAATGTACATATGGCAGTAGTAAATGCTTAAAAACATCTTTAAGTCCTTGAACTGTTTCTCTAAATATGAAGTTTCCAGCTTTACTAAAATTTTCTGGTTGCATATTTTTAAGAAAACCATGATGATTTAATATACTTCAACATATTAAAATGGCTTTGGTATTCAAATAAACTTACCTTTAAAATACCAATATTTCTAATGGCTTCCTCAAGAATCTTCCAAGGAGAGTCTTTCAAGGAGGCAGCATTGTTACTTGCAAAATCATACATCTCTGATTGCTGTCTCTCATCCACCTACATTGCTTTACTTACAAGTTTGAAGACTTCCTAGAAATATGTACAGTTCTTTTGTGTAAGTACAAACATATAATTGCATGCATTACCTCTGCTCTTACTCTTTATATTGTGTGTAACCTTACTGTAATCTCAGTGTCTACTTAGAATTTCCACCTGCTCTTTTTAAAGATATTTTATTTAGTTGTAAATAAACACAATACTTTTATTTTGTTTATTTATTTTATGTGGTGCTAGGATTGAATCCAATGCCTCACAGGTGTAGGCAAGTACTCTACAACTGCACCACAATACCTTCACTAACTCTTATTCTTTTTTTGATGAAAATTTTAATAGTGTATTTAGATACACATAATATTGAGGTTAATTTTGACATAATTTAACAAGCATAAACTATAAAGTGCTCTAATTCAGTGACCAGTACTTCCACTTTATCATCCCTGCTTCCTGTGTGTTCTCTTTCTTTTTCTCTCTTTCTTCTTCTGATCTATCCTATAGCTATTTGCATTTTTAGTGGACTATTGATATACATGAAGATGAAATTCAGTGTTCTATGTTCATATGCATACAGAGAAAAAAAATTAGATTCATTCCACTATTCTACATTGAGTGCTTTCCCAACTTTCTGGGTTGGTTTGGGGTAAGTGTTAGGGTTAGGGTTAGGGTTGCATTTTGTAACAGAAGCCCTTCAGTATATCTATGTGATTGTCTTCATTCTAAGATTTCATGTGGGGATGTCAAATCTTATATCAACCATGATGGGCTATATTTTTTAAGAGCTGACAAGTAAAACAATGTTCAATTATATTGAACCCATTTCAAGATACTTCCATAATATTTAATCATTTTTAATCAGGATAAATATTACAATAATGAAATATCTGTTTGAAAATAAAAAAAATAAATAAAAGATAGCCTCTTGCTTTCATTGTGTGTTATTATTGTTATAATACCCATTTAATGGCTTCTTCATTTAGAGTTTCCATGATGTTTTTGTTGTTGTGTGTTTGTTTGTTTTGGTACCAGGGATTGAATTCAGGGGCACTTGACCTCTAAGCCATATTCCCAGAACTATTTTGTATTTATTTAGAGAAAGGGTCTCACTGAGTTACTTAGAGCCTCACAGTTGCTAAGGCTGGCATGAACTCAAGATCCTCCTTATCAGCCTCTTCAGCCACTGGGATTACAGGTGTTCAATAGCACACCCTGCTTCCATGGCATTTTGATGGTCTTCATAAAACACAGTGAAGACATGCATGTCTATTTTAAATATGGCCTCAACCTTAATCACTTATTTGGATTGTTGACCTAAAAAAATCACAGAACAAATCTAAATTTTATAAAGAAAATGCTGCATTCAAATAGGTTTGACAGGAAGAATTAGGTTTTAATACAAAAATAAGAATGTAATTTAATAACATATGTGTGTCATATATATATATATTTCTTATCTTACATAAATATATTTCAGAAAACAATGAAAGAATCAGATTTGAAGTGCTTGAGAGTCATGAAATTGAATGACCATGTACAAAAAGACAATAAAACTTAGTTGTTATGCAGGCTACAAAGTATAAATTGTTCTTATTAGTCCTTATCAGAAAAATGAGATAATTGACTATTTTACAAAACAGTGATAAATAGTGTGTAAATGTAGAAACAATGCAAAGGGAGATCAATTATTGTCTAATAATTTCTGGGAGAAAGTGATGTTTATTTTTTTACTTATTAATAAACACGTTTACTTAAAACTAAATTTAATAGTTCCTAGATCTTCTTATGGAACATTAATTGGCCATATCATGCTAGCCTTAATAAGAGAGTGTAAAAAACACTTTTCTATCAAGATACAAAAATATGTCTTCTTAATCACTGTAGAATGCCTTCAAAGGTAAAGGGAGAGGAAGAGAGGAAAAATGTACTGGAGATAAAGATCAAATTATTTTTAAGTGAATCTGTGAATATTTAATATTTAATTCCACTATTATGTATAATTAAATGCACCAGTAAGCATTTTGTTTAAAATAATTTCACTTTAAAAAAAAAAAAGACAAAAAGGAGAAAAACAAGAATGGATATTCTGTCAATAAAAATCATTTGTTTTCACATCTAATTCATGTGTAAAGGAATTGGGTATAACATTATTATTATCACTACAACATACATACTATGATCAGTAATCTATTTCTGACCCTGTTTGGGGAATTAATAAGTGAACAACTTTTATACAAAGAACACTCTACATGATGACACTTATACAAGAGTTGACATATATTCACACATTTCTCATCAAGTGCACACCTATAATGAACCAAATTCTTAAAAAAAATTTGGTCATAACTTCTGAGAAGAAATCAATTACAATTAAAGATCTATGTATTTTTTCCAAGTCTGAAAATCAACATATAAAAGATCGTAAGTTTGAAACTCCCTCTTTTTTCACTTTTGCCCCACTATGAAACTCTCACCCTGCATGCTGAAATTCTTCTGTGGAAAACAACAGCATCACCCATTTTCTATGATTTATGGCCAAAAGCCCAGACTGACCTAGTAACAGTAAAGCATTTAAATACCCTGTCATGACTCTGTTATTAGTTTATATTTTGCCCTCAAGAAAAGTATAAATTTTTTTAGGAAAAATTAAAATCAACTGGATTCTTGTCAGGTTATTAACCTTTATCTCTCCTCACTTGCTTTACTTTCACTTTGCTCTAGATTCTAGTGACATTGCACCACTGTTTTTTTGTTGTTGTTGTTTTGTTTTGTTTTTTATCTTCATAGCTGCCATTCTGACTGAACTGAGATGAAATCTTAGTTTTGATTTGCATTTCTCTAATTGCTATGTTGAACTTAAAAAAAATATTTGTTGCTCAATTGTATATTATATTCTGAGAAGTGCTTGTTCAGCTTCTTGTTCCATTTATCAATTGGGTTATTTGGTTGTTGTGGTTTTTTTTTTTTTTTTTGGGGGGGGGTGTTAAGATTGAGTTCTTCATATACCCTAGAGATGAGTGCTGTATCTGACATGTGTGTGGTAAGAATTTACTCTCAGGATGTAGGCTATCTCTTCACCTCACTGATTGTTTCTTTTGCAGAGAAGCTGTTCAGTTTGAATCCATCCACTTATTGATTCTTGGTTTTAATTCTTATGCTATAGGAGTCTTGATAAGGGGCCTAATCCAACATGATGAAGATTTGGACTTATTTTTATTCTCTTAGGTTCAGGGTCTCTGGTTTAATTCCTAGGTCCTTGATTCACTTGATGTTGAGTTTTGTGCTTGGTGAGAGATGGGGACTTAATTTTATTTTGCTGCATATGAATTTCCAGTTTTCCCAGCACCATTTGTAGAAGAGGCTATTTTTTCCAATGCATGTTTTTGGTACCTTTGTCTACTATGAGATAACTGTATTTATGTGGTTAGTCTCTGTTTTGGTGCCAATACCATGCTGTTTTGGTTACTATTGCTCTGTAGTATGGTTTAAGGTCTGGTATAATGATGCCTCCTACTTTACTCTTCTGCTAAGGACTGTTTTAGCTATTCTGGGTCTCTTTATTTTTCTGGGAATAATTACATCATTGCCTTTTATATTTCTATGAGGAATGCTATTGAGATTTTGATTGGAATTGCATTAAATATGAATAGTGATTTTGGAATTATGGTCATTTTGATAATATTAGTTCTGCCAATCCAAGTGCAAAATTGATCTTTCCATCTTCTGAAGTCGTCTTTAATTTCTTTAGTGTTCTATAGTTTTAATTGTAGAGGGCTTTCACCTCTTTCATTAAGTTGATTCCCAAGTTTGTTTTGTTTTGTTTTAGTTTATTGTGAATGAGGTAGTTTTTCCTAGTTTCCCTTTCAGAGGATTTGCCACTGATGTACAGATTGCCTTTGATTTATGGGTGTTGATTTTGTAACCTGCTACTTTGATGAATTCATTTATTAGTTTTAGTAGTTTTCTGGTGGAATTTTTTGGATTTTCTAGGTATAGATTCATGTTATCAGCAAATAGTGATAGTTTGAGTTCTTCTTTTTCTATGGTTATTCTTTTAATTTCTTTCATCTATCTAATTGCTCTGGCCAGTGTTTCAAGAACTATGTTGAATAGAAGTGGTGAAAGATGGCATCCCTGTTTTGTTCCAGAATTTAGAGGGAATGCCTTCAATGTTTCTCCATCTAGAATGATGTTGGCCTGGGGCTTAGTGTAGATAGTCTTTATGATGTTGAGCTATGTTTCTGTTATCCCAAGTTTTTCTAATGATTTGAACCTATAAAGGTGCTATATTTTGTCAAATGCTTTTTCTGCATCCATTGAGGTGATTATGATTCTTGTCATTAAGTCTTTTGATGTGATGAATTAACTTTATTGATTTCTGAATGTTGAACAAATCTTACATCCCTGAGATGAGCCACACTTGATTGTGGTGCACTATCTTTTTGATATGTTTTTGTATTTGATATGCCAGAATTTTATTCAGAATTTTTGCATCCATGTTCATGAGAGAGATTGGTGTGAAGTTTCCTTTCTTTGTGTCTTTGCCTGGTTTTAGAATCAGGGTGACTTTGGCCTCATAGAATGAGTTTGTAAGTGTTCTCTCTCTTTATATTTCATGGAATAATTTCACAATTGTTGGTGTTAGTTCTCTTTGGAGGTCTAGTGTTTATTTAGTCCTGGGCTTTTTTTGGTTGGTAGGTTGTTGATGGTGTCTTCTATTTCATTGCTTGAAAATGATCTGTTTCACTTATATATATCATCCTGACTCAAGTTTGGCTAAATCATAGGTTTCTAGACATTTGTTGATGTCTTCAGCATTTTCTGTTTTACAGGAGTACAAATTTCCAAAATAATTTCTAATTATCTTCTGTATTTCTGTAGTGTTCATGGTGATATTTACTTTTTCATCATGGATTTTAGTAATTGGAGTTTTTTTCTCTCCTTCTCTACAATAGCATGGATAAGGATTTATCAAATGTATTTAGTTTTTCAAAGAGCTGACTTTTCATTTTCTCAAATTTTTAATTGATTCTTTTGTTTCAATTTCATTGATTTCAGCTCTGATTTTTAATTTTTTCCTGTCTTCTGCTTTTGGTGTTGATTCGTTCTTTTTCTAGGGCTTTGAGATGTAATGTTAGGTCATTTATTTGTTGACCTTGTCTTCTTTTAAGGAATAAACTCCATGAAATGAACTTTCCTCTTAGTACTGCTTTCATAGTGTCCTGGAGATTTTGACATGTTCTATCACTATTCTCATTCACCTCCAAGAATTTTTCAATCTCCTCTTTGATGTCTTGATGTCTGCAACTCATTGTTCATTCAATAGCATATTGTTCAGTCTCCAGGAGTTGGAGTAGCTTCTAATTTTATCATTGATTTCTGATTTCTTTCCTTTATGATCTGATAAAATGTGTGGTAGTATCTCTGTTTTATATTTGCTAAGAGTTGCCCTGTGGTATAGTATATAGCCTGTTTTAGAGAAGGATCCATGTGTTCCTGAGAAGAAAGTGTATTCACTTGTTGAAGGATAAAATATTCTGTATGTGTCATTTAAGTCTAAGTTATTGATTGTATTACTGAGCTCTATAGTTTCTCTATTTAGCTTTTGTTTAGAAGATCTATGAGTGGTAAAAAGGTGTGTTAAAGTCACCCAGAATTATTGTGTTGTGGTCTATTTGACTCTTGAAATTGTGAAGAGTTTGTTTGCTCAATATAGATGCTCCATTGTTTGTGGGCATATATATATTTATAATTGTTATGTTTTATTGGTGTATGGTTCCCTTGAGCAGTATGTAATATCCTTCTTTATCCCTTTTGATTAACTTTCCCTTGAAATTCGCATCATTTGATATAAGGATGGAAACCCCTGCTTGTTTCTGCAGTCGATGTGTATGGTATGGTATGATTTTTCCAATCCTTTCACCTTCAGTCTGTGGATGTCTTTTCTTGGAGGCAGCATATTGTTGGGTCTTTTTTTTTCATCCAATCTGCCAGTCTTTTGATTGCTGAGTTTTAGAAATTAACATTCAGGGTTATTATTGAGACATCATTTGTATTCCCAGTTGTTTTTGTTTATTTTTAGTATTTAACTTGTTTTCTGTTTGATAGGTTTTTCCTTTAGAATGATACCTCCCTTTTCTGATTTTCATTGTTTTTCATTTCCTGCTCATAGAATATTTTGCCAAGGATGTTCTGTAGTGTAGGCTTTCTAGCTGTAAATTCTTTTAACTTTTGTGTATCATTGAAGGTTTTTATTTTGTCTTAAAAATAACATCAAAATCGAAATCTAAAGTTTAATTTAGCTGGATATGATTCTTTTTTTTAAGAGAGAGAGAGAGAATTTTAATATTTCTTTTTTTAGTTTTTGGCGGACACAACATCTTTTTTTGTATGTGGTGCTAAGTATCGAACCCGGGCCACACACATGCCAGGCGAGCGCACTACCGCTTGAGCCACATACCCAGCCCAGATATGATTCTTAATTGGCATCCATTTTCTTATAGAGCTTGGTTTATGTTGTTGCCGGATCTTGTAGCTTTCAGGGTCTGGGTTGAGAAATCAGCGGAGATCCTAATTTGTTTCCCCTATATGTAATCTGATTCCTTTCTCTTGTGGTTTTTAAAATTCTCTATTCTGTATGTTGGGCATTTTCATTATAATGTGTCTTGGTATGGATCTGTTGTGATTTTGTACATTTGGCATCCCATAAGCCTCTTGTATTTGATTTTCCAAATCATTCTTCATGTTTGGAGATTTTCCTGATATCATTTCATTGAGTAGATTGTTTATTCCTTTGGTTTGTACCTCTTTGCCTTCCTCTAGCCCAATAATTGTTAAATTTGGTCTTTTCATGTTACCCATAATTCTTGAAACCTCTGCTCGTCGTTTCTTACAATCTTCACTGTGGTCAACTTTGTTTTTCAAGATTATATATTTTGTTTTCATTGTCTGAGGTTCTGTTTTCCAATGATCTATTGTGTTGGAGATGCTTTCTACTGAGTTTTTAATTTGTTTGTTTGTTTGTTTGTTTGTTTGTTTGTTTTTGTTTCCTTCATTTCAAGTATTTCTGTTCTTTTTTTTTTGTCCAGAATCTCTATCTCCTTATTGAAGGAATATTTTGCTTCCTGTATTTGCTTATGTATTTCTTTATCAAAATAATGCTTTGCTGTCTGTATTTGCTGTCTTACACCATCCTTTAATTCAAAGAAAATTATACCCCTCCACTACTTCTGTATCATTTCTTCTGCTGTTTTGAGCATAGATCCTAATAATGGAGCATCTTTGTTTGGAGCACATTCATCCCTTGGTTTCTCATGTTATTCATGTATCTTCCCTTCTAGCTCTGGGTTTTCAAGGTGTTACAGTTTTTATCCTGTAGGCTTATAGTGTCCCCAATGGGTTCCAATACATCTCCTTTAAGTGGGAGATCAATATTCACTGATCCCAATACAAAGAATATGCAGCCTTAAACCAAATAGCTGTTATTAAGGTGTTTAAGGTTTTGTCACAATATACAGAAATCATTACCTACAATATAAACAGTAGGTTTGCAAAAGGTCTGCAGTTTCTGGTGTGGACAAAGAGAGCCAGGGGTGGAGTGTAGGATGTGATGTTTAGGGTGTAGGAGGTGAGGATATAGAGTTATTAAGTCTTAGGAAGAGTGAAAGAGGAATGAAGTTGGATACTAGCAAGAGAAGAGAGAAAGTGATTTGGGGGAGACACATAATTGGGAAGACAGCAGAGCATACAAAAAACCATAAAAATCAAGAAATACAAAATGTAGAAACAGGAGATAAAAGAATATACAACACAACTGTAATATATGTTTCAGACCTCCCAGAACTCAAAGGCCTAATCCATGAGAAGTTCTTGGTTTTTACAAATGTTGGGAATGTGAGGGGGAAAGAAGAGGGAGAGAGAAAAGAGAAAAAGAATCTCAAAGATAAAAGGATTGTTTTTGTTGGAATTCAGTATCTTTCCTGCTTCTTATGTACCTTGATATAAAACAGTCTACTAGCTGCATGATGTCAGGAACATGCTGTTTAAAAGCCAATGCCAGAGACAGAGTTGGGGTTGTCTGGTGTTTGCTGGTGTCTCCACCCTCAGAATGGTGAAGGTTATTAGGGTGGGAGGGTTGGTCTTGGAGGTGGCGTTCTTGGAAGTGGGGTGTAGCACTTGCCAGTACCCATGGGAGACTGCACCCCAAGGTTCTGGTCTGGGGCCCACCTAGAGACCTCAGAATTCCTGGTGTCTAATTTAGTCTCTGAACTCTGTCTCACATGCCCCTCCCTTTCTACTTCCCAGTTAGAAACCTCTCTCCCCAGAAGACTTATGGGCTGTGATCTGGGGGCTGTGCACCTGTCGTGGAGAGCTGTGGAGCAGATCAGGACCAGGCTTTGCAAGCTATGGACTGGCCATGTGGCCATAGGCACTGTGCTGGGTTAGCGGCTCCTGGGGACAGGGGTATTTGGGAAGTATAGGTACCTTGATATTGCTTGTAGGCACCAGTCTCTGTCCCAAGCTGGGTGTTGCCCTAACTAATGATGGTGACAAAGGTGTCCCAAGTTGGAGGTGGCTGCTTTCAGAGATGGGGATATCAGTTGTGTTGGGCTAGGTGGGGGCATTGGATAACATGTTAAGATCCAGCTCTGTGGCATACAGTGTTGTGGCTGGCAGCTGTACCCAGACCTTGTCCAATGTCCCCAGGTGCAGGCTACCACATGTAGTGGACTATGGCAGTGGTTGCAGTGTTCCAAGATGGAGGCAACTGGGGGATCCCCACGTTGGTAATGACAGTCCACACAGGAGTGATGGGTGGGGATCCTGTGGGCCAATGGCCACTAGAATTCCTGCATGGGTGGGCACCTAGGAGTCCTGTGTGGGTGCTGATGCTGGTGGTCCTGCTTGGGCATGGTGGCTGGAGGACCTGTGTGGGCTTTGTGGCTGGCATTCCTGCATGGGAGCAGTGGTTAAGGGTCCTCTAAGAACTCTCAGAGAAACAGTGTTTCCACTGCTTCAATCTTAGGTCACAGAGCAACACAGCATGCAGTCTCCCTCTAGCCCACAACTTGAATTTCTCCCTGTTTTCTCCAATTTAAAGTAACCATGTGACCAAATGCTCATGCTAATGTGACAGTTGATAAAGCTGGGTCGTGGTTGTCAAAGTTGTGCAAATCTTTTCCAAAATATGGTTGAAGGTTACTATAATATTGTTGTGTGTGTGTGTGTTTCTTTTTAAGAGCAAGTCCTTGTGCAGACAACTCCAAGCTGAATTATTAATATTCCATGCTTCTTTCCTTAATTGCAACTCATTTAAAATGTGAATGATATTCTACCCTGAGGAAATAGCCTCCCCCGCTTTTTTTAAGACTATGTCTCATAACTTATGACATAAGAAATACTCTGAAGCTAAATGTGACATTTTTAAAAATTTGCAATGAAAAACCCTGATCTAAACAAGAGGAAGTCTGATACTCATATAGGTTTCCTGATAACACCTGTTTTTTGTTTTAAAGATGGGTGGATTTTTTTCCTGATTCTGTCTTCGTCTAAATTGATAACAGGAAGTTTGCTGGCTGGGGTATCTCTCATCTCCTGTGCCTGTTAAAGTGTTTGTGGCAGACTATGGTATTGTTCTCTTGGTTTCTGACTTGTAGAAAATAGAGTTTTGCTGAGATTTTCACCAGTATCTTTGCCTTTGTCAAAGGGGTATTGCAAATTAATTGTGTTTCTTGGTGTCTCAAAGACTAGAAGTCTTTCAAAATGCGGTATGAGATAGAAGTGGTTTTAAAGTGTATATTTTTAAGGTAGGAGTTCGCTAAGTACTGTTAGAAATGACAGATGAGCTCAGAACAGTAACAAGATTCAAGATCAATCAGTTGTTTATGTGCATAAGAAAACAAATAGCAAACATAAAATTAAAGAGACAGTTCTAATGACCATAATATCAAAAGCAAAATGCTTGGGAATTTTTCAAAAGATGTGAACACTTGAACATTTTACATGGGTTGTTTTTAGAAAATATAGCATCATCCCTAAGCCACCTCCTTGTTTGTGAGGACTTTAAGTTCACAGAAAGAAGGCAAGACAGGAATTAAAAATCTCCCCCTGTAGTAATGACGATAGCACCTAGAGCTCACTTGTAAAACACACCTATCATCCTGGTTTTATTTTTATTTGAGATATGGTCTTGCCAAGTTATTGAGGTTCGACTCAAAGTTGTGACACTCCAGACTCGGCTTCCCAAGCAGCTGGGGTTACATGTGTGTGTTACCACAATGCCTGTCAGGGATTGTGGGCTTTTTTGTTTTCTTTAGTTGTAGATGGACACAGTACCTTTATTTTATATATTTATTTTTATGTGGTGCTGAGGATGGAATGCAGGGCTTCATGTGCTAGGCAGGTGCCCTACCACTGAGCCCCAGCCCCAGGGATCACATTCTTGACTTTCATATTAAAGGTTAGCTCAGGATAATATCTAGGTTTGCAAATGAATATAATGTCCCCATTTATTTGTTGAATTTGTTTTCTTTTAAGGAATGAACTCCATACGATGAATTTTTCTCTTAGTACTGATTTCATAGTGTCCACAAGATTTTGATATGTTGTGTATGTGTTCTCATTTAACTCTAAGAATTTTTAAATCTCCTCCTAGATGTCAACTGTAACACATTGTTCATTCAGTAGCATATTGTTTAGTCTCCAGGTGATGGAGAAATTTTTATTTTTTATTTAGTTGTTGATTTCCAGTTTTATTCCATTATGATCTGATAAAATGCATGGTAGTATTTTTATTTTTTTGTGTTAAGAGTTACTTTGTGGCACAGAATATGGTGTATTTTAGAGAAGGATCCATGTGATGCTGAGAAGAAAGTGTATCCACTTGATGCATGTTGAAATATTCTATATATGTCAGTTAAGTCTAAGTTATTGATTGTGTTATTGAGCTCTATAGTTTCGTTATTCAATTTTTGTTTGGAAGATCTGTCCAGTGGTGAGAGGGGTGAATTAAAGTCACTCAAGATCATTGTGTTGTGGTCAATTTGACTCTTGAATTTGAAGAGTTTGTTTGATGAACATAGCTGCATCATTGTTTGGGGCATATATATTAATGATTGTTATGTCTTGTTGGTCTGTGGTGCCCTTGAGCAATATGTAATGTCCATCTTTATCCCTTTTGATTAACCTTGGCTTGAAGTCTACTTTATTTCATAAGAGGATGGAAACTCCTGCTTCCTTCTGCTGTCCATGTGAGTGGTATGAGTTTTCCCAACCTTTCATCTTTATCTGGTATGTCTTTTCCTGTAGATGAGTCTCCTGTAGGAAGCATATTGTTGCATATATATAAAATCCAGTCTGGTAGCCTGTGTCTTTTGGTGAGTTTAAGCCATTAACATTCAGGGTTATTATTGAGACATGGTTTGTATTTCCAGCCACATTTCTGTATTTTTGTTATTTAACCTGACTTTCTCCTTTAATTAGTTTTCCTTTAGGGTGTTGCCTCTCTCTGCTGATTTTCATTGTTTTAATTTCCTCTTCATGGAATATTTTGCCAAAAATGTTTGTAGTGCCAATTTTCTAGCTATAAGTTCTTTTTACTTTTGTTTATTGTAGGAGGTTTTTATTTCATCTTCAAATCTAAAGCTTAATTTTGCTGGATACAAGATTCTTTGTTGGCACCCATTTTCTTTCAGAGCTTGATACATGTTGTTTCAGGATCTTCCAGTTTTCAGTGTCTCCATTGAGAAATCATCAGAGATCCTAATTGGTTTCCCACTATATGTAATCTGATTCCGTTATCTTGTGGCTTTTAAAATTCTCTCCTTATTCTGAATGTTGGTAATTTTCATTATGATGTGCCTTGTTGTGGATCTGTTGTGATTTTGTACATTCGGCATCCTGAAGGCTTCTTGTATTTGATTTTCCAATTCATTCTTCATGTTGGGAAATTTTTCTGATATTTCAGTGAATAGATTGTTCATTCCTTTGGTTTGGACCTCTATGCCTTCCTCTAGCCCAATAATTTTTTAATTTGGTCTTTTCATGTTATCCCATAATTCTGGAATATGTTGCTCATGGTTTCTTACCATCTTCACTGTATGGTCAACTTTATTTTTTCAGGGTTATATATTTTGTCTGCATTGTCTGAGATGCTGTCTTCCAAGTGATCTATTCTGTTTAAGATGCTTCCTATTGAGTTTTTAATTTGGTTTATTGTTTCCTTCATTTCAAGGATTTCTGTTTGTTTGTTTTTTCAGAATCTCTATCTCCTTATTGAAGGAATATTTTGCTTCCTGTATGTGCTTACGTAGCTCTTTATCAAAATAATCCTTTGCTGCTTGTATTTGCTGTCTTACATCATTCTTTAATTGAAAGAAAATTATACCCCTCCACTTCTTCTCTATCATTTCTTCTGCTATTTTGACCATGGCTTCTAATAATGGAGCATCTTTGGGGCACATTTTCCCCTGGGTTCTTCATGTTGTTCATGCATCTTCCCTTCTAGCTCTGTGTATTCGAGGTGTTACAGTTTTTACCCTGGAGGCTTATAGTGTCCCTAATGGGTTCCATTGCCTCCCCTTTAAATGGGGGGAACAATATTCACAGATCCCAATACAAACAATATGCAGCCTTAAACCAAGTAGCTGCTATTAAATTGTTTTTTTTTTTTTTTGATTTTTCACAATGTATTGAAATGGCAAGTTCAATCATTATCTAAAATATAAACATTTGGTTTACAAAAGGGTCTGCAGTTTCGGGTGTGGACAAAGAGAGAACCAGGCATGGGGTGTAGGATGAGATGTTGAGGGGTTAGGAGAGGAGGATATAGAGTTATTAGATCTTAGGAAGTGTGAAAGAGGAATGAAATGTTGGATAGTAGCAGGATAAAAGAGAAAGTGATTTTGGGGAAATATGTAAGTGGAAGACAGTAGAGAGAACAAAAAAACCCAAAATTAAGAAATACAAAATGTAAAAATAGGAGATAAAAGAATATACAACACAAGTATAACATACTATTCAGACCCCCGAGGCCTCAGTAGCCTAATCCATGAGAAGTTCTTGGTTTTACAAATACTAAGAATGTGAGGGTGGAAGAAGAGGGAGAAAGAAAAGAGAAAAAGAATCTCAAAGGAAGATACAAGGATTGTTTTAGTAGGAGTTTAGTATCTTTCCTGCTTCTTTTCTCACCTACTAGTTGGGGTCGTCTGTTGTTTGCTGGTGTCTCCACCCTCAGGATGGTGAAAGTTATTAGGGTGGGAGTGTTGATCTTAGGGATGGAGTTCCTGGAGGTGGGAGTGTAGCAATTGCCAATTCCCATGGGAGACTACACCCAATGATCTCATCTGTGGCCCACCTGTAGACCTTACAATTCCTGGCCTCTAATTTAGTCTCTGAACTCTATCTCACTCACTCCTCCCTTTCTACTTGCCAATCAGAAACCCCTCTCCCCAGAGGTCTTATGGGCTGTGCTCCAGGAGCTGTGCACCTGTTGTGGAGAGCTGTTGAGCAGACCAGGACCAGGCTCTGCAAGCTATGGATGGGTCGTATGGCCACAGGCACTGTGCTGCATTAGCAGCTCCTGGGGAGAGGGGGGATTTGGGGACTCTAGGTACCTTGATATTGCTTAGGCCCCAGTCTGTGTCCCAAGCTGGGAGTTGCCCTAACTAAAGATGGCAACAAAGGTGTCCCACGTTGGAGGTGGCTGCTTTCAGAGATGGGGATATCAGTTGTGTTGGGCTAGATGGGGGCATTGGATGACATGTTAAGATCCAGCTCTGTGGCATGCAGTGTTGTGGCTGGCAGCTGTACCCAGACCTTGTCCAATGTCCCCAGGTGCAGGCAACCACATGTAGGAAACTATGGCAGTGGTTGAAGTATCCCAAGATGGAGGCAAATTGGGGATCCTGATGTTGATAATGAGGATCCACACAGGAGTGGTGACTAGGGATCCTGCAGGGCAGTGGCCACAAGGATTCCTGCATGGGTGGGCAGCTAGGAGTCCTGTGCAGGTGCTGATGCTGGTGGTCTTGCTTGGGCATGGTGGCTGGAGGGCCTGTGTGGGCTTTGTGGCCAGCATTCCTGCATGGGAGCAGTGGTCAGGGGTCCTCATGATTTTGTGCCCAGCCAGACTGCGGCAAGTGTCATTTCCTTTTTTATTAAACATACTTAATTTTATGTGAGGTCATTAGTTCTCCCACTTTGTCACTTCTCTTTGTAACTTTTTTTAAAAAAAAATTATTTAGTTGTGGCTGTACACAATACCCTTATTTTATTTATTTATTTATCGATATGGGGTAGCCTCACATGTGCCAGGTGAGTGATCTACCACTGATTCACAAACCCAGCCCATATTTGTACTTTTTAATGAACAAAATTTCTATGTTATTTTATTTTAATGTTGTTTTATGAATTTTTAACATATTTCTGTATCTTTTGAAAAAAATATCTGTCCTGTTTTGTGGTTCTTGAGATTTAAACAAAAGCTACCATTATACTGATTAATGTTCTTAGCCATTTTTTTTTTTAATCTTAGCCATGTTTTTAATCTTATATACAGACAGGTTGTCAACAAGTGGCCCAGGTTGACCTTGAAATTTTAATCTTTCTACTTCAGTCTCACAAATAGATGGCACTAGAGGCATGTACTATGACATTTTCAATATAACTCCCCTTTATTCATGCTGGGGATTAAATACAGGGGCACCTGACAAATGAATCACATCTCCAGTATTATTTTATATGTTATTTAGGGACAGGGTCTTACTGAGTTTCTTAGTGACACATTTGGTGAGGCTGGCATTGAACTCATAATCATCCTGCCTCAGCCTTCAGAGTTTTGGGATTGCAGGCATGTGCCACCAGACCTAGCATAAATCCTTTGTTATAGTGACTTTTGACAGATACATATCAGATATTGAAACTAGGGGTGGTATACTCTTAAGGCACAGCCATATACCCAGGCCACTTATTATTATATTTTGAGAGAGGAACTTCCTCATGGTGGTCATGGCCTTGCTAAAATGCTAAGACTTGCTTTGAACTTTTGATTCTTCAGCCTTTGCCTCTCAAGCCATTAGGATTTCAAGTGTAATACTATTCACAGCTGTATTTTATTTTTATATTGAAGTACATATTACTTCAAAAATGATTTTTTTTTTGTATTAAGAAAGCATATAGTATAGTTTTTCCCAGAAAATATCCCCCAATTTCAACAATTTTATTTGGAAATAATGTCATATTTTTATTTCTTCAGAGTATTGCAAATTTTCCCTAAATTTCAATTCCCTTTCTTAATAAAGGTTCTGTGTTACTTAAACAGGTCTATTCATTCATATTATTATAAAGTACATATACTTATTTCTATAATTGTAAAATATACAACAATTATCTGTTGTTCAGTGATTAACTTCAAGTAAATATAATATGTAGCCTAAGAATTTGGCAATACAAAAATCTAGATGTTGGTATTCACTATGGCATTTTGAAAAATAAAATAAAATAAGATAAAATAAAAAAGTTTAGAGTGCATTTTTTGCAATATATACCCATCATTAAATGAGGCATATTTTGTACAGGTATATATATACCTGTACAAATATATATATATATATATATATAATATATATATATATATATATATATATATATATATATATATATATATCACCATTATATACAATTAATATATTATTGCTATATCTCAAATTAATCATATCTCTTTAAATTTAATTTGTCTTTTGGAAGCACCCACATATCACACTCTGTGCATATGTAAATTTTTTGGGTTTTAAAATTTTTTGCTTTCGCTTATTATTATGTTCTATTCTTTACTCTTCTTTTTATGAAATTCTTTTGAAAATTATTGATAATCATGAATTTTAGACCCTTTATTTTAACTAGTAATGTCTGCATATTTTCTTTTTACCTTCAGCTTTAGATGCATTCCACTATTTATAGCTTCATTGTTATGTAATTGACTTCTAATATTCTGCATTTTTTAACCCCCAATTTTGAGCACCCTGGACTATTGATGTCTGAATGGAGGAGATCTAAATAACATTAATGCACAAGGCAGGAAATGAATGAAGCAGGATGTAAGACTGGTGGATGCTGAGTAGATAGGTGCAATTATTTATATATATATATATATATATATATTGGTGGAGGGGCTGAAGTTTTGGTTCAGGTGTAGAATGCTCACCTAGCATGTGAGAGATACTGGGTTCCATCCTCAGAACCACATAAAAATAAATAAGTAAATAAACAAAATATATTGTATCCAACTACAACTGAAAAATAAATATTTAAAGAAAAATTGGTGGAATATATGGGGTAGTAAGGAAAAGAGCAATGAAAAATAAAAGAAAATCTTGAGAAATAGAAGGGTTTAGATGCAAAAAGCCTACAATGGCAGCATGAGGGCAGAGGGGTAGTATTCTTGGAAGCAGAAATAAAATTTGGGGAGAAAGAAAATGGTAACTGTTGCACAGTTTCCAAGTGAGAGAGCCAGGTGAACGGGTTCTGTGTTTAACTCTTTCCATTTAGATGTGGAATTGATAGTTCATAAGGTATGCCTCAGCAAGTAGTAAAACACCATATCCAAGTACCTTTACACTTTTTCAAGGCTACAAGCTGTCTTTGATAATTCCAGTCACATTACATCTTTATACTTTTTAGTTATCCATTCATTCATTCATTCCATTGCTTATTTGTTTCTTTATTCGTTCACTTTTTCTTTAGTTGTCATTGTTTTGACATTCCAGGTTATTATATAATTATATAAATATCCTGAATGTTAACTTCTCTGTATTACTGTATGTGTTTATTTATATAGTTACTTGGTATTTGAATGTTGTTTTCATTTTCCAAGCCTGATTTATATTAGGTCTTAATCTTGTTTTATGAATACTTGAAAAAAGCTCATTATTTCAAACAGTTCAAGGATCTATCACCTGGGCATATCTCCAATTTCCAACTAAAGTGGGCCTTTGGGTCAACTAAAAGCTGTGCCAAAACTTCTCTTTGTTCCTATACACACATTAAAATAGGATTCCTCTCCTATTTTTATATGTTTGAGAGAAAACCAACTTTTCAAAGCAGCAGTTAATAAACCTAGATGAGTTTCCATTGATGAGTTTCCATTGACTAACCCACTATACTTTTTAAATTGTTTAAATCCTTGACCCTGAAAGTGTCACTGATTACTTTTTTATTCATTCTCTCTCTCTCTCTCTCTCTCTCTCTCTCTCTCTCTCTCTCTCTCTCTCTCTCTCTCTCTCTCTCTTTAATATTACAGATTGAACCCAGAAATGCTTTTCTGCTAAGACACATCTTCAGCTCTTTATAAAATATTTTATATAGAAAAAGGGTTTTGTTGAGTTTCTTAGAGCCTCAATAAGTTTCTGGGGATGGCTGGCTTTAAACTAGTGATCTTACACCCACAGACTCAGAAGACTCCAGGATTATAGTCTTGCACCACTGCACACAGCTTCTGATACTCTCTTTAAAATAATCAGTCACAACTCTCAAAATTGAAATTGCATTTATATGACTCTTTCCTAATGCAGTAAGATATTACCAACTGAAATATTTTTGAAACAAATTTAATGAATGACTATTATTTTATTCCCTGAATTTATTTTTTACCTCTTTAGGACTTGGTGAATTGTCTTTTCCCTTGTTTTTAGAATATAGGTGTCTTCTGTTATCAAATGGGTCTAGAGTAAGTATGTTGAAAATTATGATTCTAAACTTATCATCAATCCCCACATTTCTAAGAGTATTGAGGGCAGAAAAAGAATGATATTCATAACTAGTTAATCACTTTCAGTAAAAGCATAGTATCAGTGTTCAAGGTGGAATTCAATCAAGATGCTTCAGTGGTAAGGTGATGTCAGAACTAACATCTTAAGGATTTGGGAACCTCTAAAGCACCATGTAAGACTTGGAATGCAGTCATTTCTTTGATTTATTCATTTTAACTTCTTGAATTTACACATAGAATTAATTTAACCATGTTATATTTTATTTCTGTTTTAAATATTTCAAGGAGTCTACATTATTTTACAGATAACTTTCCTAAACTTACATTTTCACTAAAGGATTTTCTTTTTCACATATTCATAGTTTCTTGACCTTTTTTGTAATTATATTGTTTACAAGACTATTCTCTCTTTTTGGGGGGAGTAGGAACTGATGATTGAACTCAGGGGCACTCAACCACTTAGCCACACCCAAAGCCCTATTTTGCATTTTATTTAGAGACAGGATCTCAATGACTTGCTTAGTGCCTCACTTTTTCTGAGGCTGGGCATTTAACTTGAGGTCCTCCTGCCTCTACTTTCCAAACTGCTAGGATTACAGGCATATGCAACCATTCCTGGTGACAAAAGCTACTCTAACACCTGTGCTCAGTATACAAGTGTCCACATTTGGACTTGTGCATCAAATCTGTCATGGAGGATTGTAGAGTCCAGTCTGTTAAGTAGCCACAGAGAGAGTGTGTGGAAACCTTTTCTGGGAATTAACAACTGTGTGTGCTTTCTAACCCCTGCTTAGGATTTTAGCAGCCCATTGAGATGTTTGCCAACCAATGAAAAAGCAATAGTTTGTGATCTAGAGGAGAATTGCATATGATCAGTAAGCTTTATTCCCAGAACTTGAGCATTTGGAATGGCTTTCTGTTTGAGGTCCTCCTGCCTAAGCCTTCTACATTTCTTTTTGCCCAGTGTTTTGCTGTATGTGAGATAATTAGTTTCTTCCATTGAATAGAAGATGTTAAGAGATTTACAACCTTTGGTGGAAAAAACAAAATCTTGCTGGGAAAAATTGGCTGTCATGGAATTTTTAGAGGGGGAAGCTGGAGACTAGAGCTCTTTGTGTGCTGAACACCTATAAATGCATAAACCACATTATTTGTGATTTAACTTCTCTCTCCTGATCCCAGGGTTTTAAGCCCATGGATTCCCTTTCATGAATATAGATAACTATTACTTTTTGTGTGTTCTTAGCACTTATGAATGTGAAAATCCTTTTTTAGCACAAACAAAATTAAGGTCTAAAGTGCAGAAAATTATTTAGAGGTAGGGTGTTATATATATGGTCCCAATCTTTCTCTTCTCATGGTGATACTGGCTTTTGGTAATTCTGTTCCAATTACATAGTATATTGCCTAAGACTGGAATAAGTCTCAAGTCTACCCTAGCTTTTTGAAATCATCAAGTGGCAGATATTTTCCCAGTTGTCCAGTTTATATAAATCTCTCAAGTCATTTTTTTTTTACTTTGCCTAAGAGGAACTTGAAACATAACATTTACATTTAAGATATCCATGGATAGAGAGAAAGTCAGTAGCTCTTATTCATTTATATTCCACGCATTGCCCACACTTAAGATATGCCTTCTATCTTTTGGCTTTACAGATTGTAAAAACAAACTATACAAGTGAATTCTGCCCCCTTGTCAATCATTCCTTAGGATTGCCATATCAACCATTCACTTGTGATGTTGTTCTTGAGGCGTTTAGGCTTATGTTGGATATTTAATTTCTATTAAATGTACATAAAGTGTTATGTACATACACATTTATCTACGGGTTTTCTTTTGTATTATGTATGATTCTTTGTATTTTATTATTGTAAAATAAGTTCTTCTTTTAATTCAGAACTTGAGGGCTGAAAATCATGTATAACATATAACATTCCAAATTAATTTTACAATATTTGCTCTGGTAACTTCTTCCATTAAAAGTAAAATTTGCTAACATTTTAATGAGGTGATGTTTTAGATTTATGGGGAATTTTACATGTTTGAAATTATGGGTTTTATCATGAACACAAGTCTTTTATGTTCTTTTGTATAGTTTTGTTTTCTCAAACTACATATTTTTAAACATGCATGCATGCAAAATATTACATGTTTGTGACATCTATATAAAATTATGTAATGACTAACATTTATCAAACTAGATATATTTTGATAAAAATGGGTTCTTGAAATTATTTTTCTCTCCATAATCTCTGTCTTTCTCATTCTATTCTCTTTATATCTTTTTTAATGTACATTGCCTTTTCTGCATGTCATGGATTTTATCTGTTTGGACAAATACTGCCATATCCTTATATGTTATCGTGGTTCAGATATGCAGTAATTTTTATAAGCATATGCTTCTACTGAGGAATGAACATGTATTTTCAATAGCTAGTTTCTTAAAAGAAATAACAACTTTTACTCTCTCTTTTGTTCATAAGAATTTATTTGCTCCATGTGTTTGCTGATACTATTTAATTTTGTCTCGCAGATATGATTTTATTTGCCATTTTCAAATTGAGCTCTTTTATAATTATTGAACACTTATGTTTCCTATTGAAAGGTGGCTATTGAAGTCAATTCCCTTCCTTTTATTAGTACCAGGGATTGAATCCAGAGGCATTTTACCACTAAACAACATTCTACATTTTTTAGTATTATCTTTTGATATATGGTTTCACTTAATTGCTTTTTACCTCAATAAATTCCTGAGACTGGGATTGAGCTCACAATTCTTATTTCTGAGTATCCCAAGGTGCTGGAACTATAGAAATGTACCAACATGAATAGATCTTACCTTCTTTTTTTTTTTTTTTTTAGTCTCTGTTTTTGACATTTTCTTTTTTATTTTTATTTACTTTTTTGATACCCAGTTTTAAAATCAGGCATGCTTAACTACTGTGCAACAAACCCTAACCCTGCTCTTTTTATTTTAATTTTCCTCCTTTTTCATATGTGAGGCATACATTTTGTCCTACATGAGGCAATTAGTTTTTCCCAATTGGTTATTTCAGTTTGTACCCTTTAATGATATGATATCATAAATATAAATTGCATTTAAATATTTTTCTGTTTTGTTATAAATTTATCATTTAACTTTGAAAACAAACAGCCATAATTCTCTTTTATTATTATTATTATTTTATTATTTTAGATGATTAAAGAAAAGTGTACCATACTACTCCACAACATTTACAGTCCTATCTAAAGTATATTTTGAGTAAGTATCTCACTAAGCTGCTTAAACTGATCTTGCTTTTGCAATTTTTTCTTCCTTTTCCTTCCACGTGTCTAGTTTTATAGTCACCCACCACTAGATATACTGTATAAATCTCTTTGTTGTAAAAACTTTGCATATCTTATATTTTTCTTTTATATTAAATTATTGGGGTTTTTTGCCATTGAATGCTTTATTAAGTCATACCAGTAAATGATACAATGGAATTTTTTGTTATTCAGATACTCCATTTTTTGTGCAGCTTTCTTTGGAAAGTTTATCATTTTTTCCCCTTTATGGTAGTTCAGTTTCTGTGTTTTATCATTATCTAAATGGCCAGAGTCTTTTTAAGTATTCTGTCTTTAGTTCCATGGGACTGATTATTCACCTCATTTATGAGATCTATATTGATTGCTATAATGTTAAATCCCATAGTCATATGTGTCACAATGTTTTCATTAATGAGGGACTTTATGTACTCTAATGGGTAAATAATAACCTAGGTATATAGTGGTCTGTACCATCTAGAATTATGTAAGTACTCTGCATCATTAGCAAAATAACAGAACAACCTTACGATGCATTTTCCAGAATGCATACACATAAAATGAGGCATTATTATATATATCATACACTTTACAAGTATATAATACATAAATAATATAAAAATGTTACTTCTGAAATTTACCAGCATTCTTTTAATTTTAGTTGTATTCTCAATGTAAAATTTGTAATTACTGATACTTTCTATGCTATATTCACTATTAATATGTTTAAATATTACTTCTTTGTTAGTAATTTCCCTCTATTCTCTACCTACACAAATTTCCTGTCTCAAAATATTGAGATGAATATTTAGCTAATGAGTTCTTAGTTTTATGTTTAATTAATCATTTAATAGTGTAATTTCTCTTTAACCATAACTTAGATATATTTTTCAGGTTTATTAATATAGTTACTGTACTTTTTTTTGTTCTTGAAATTGAACTCAGAGTCTTGTGCATGTGAGGCAAGCACTCTACCACAATTGAGTGCTAATTACTATCACCATAATTACTATACCTATTTAAGGTGTATACTTTTAGCATTTGACCTACAAACACATCCAAAAAACCTGCTCAATAATTAATTGATTCATCCATTACCCCAAATATTTTCTAGTACCCTTTTTTAGTATATCCCTTATTCTCTTCCCCACCACCTTTTGTGAAATTAATTTGATCTTATTTAACAATGCAAATACATGACCAGCATCAAATCTCAATAGGTCAATGAAATATTACAAGTGGAACATACTATGTAACTACTATTTCTATTAAGAAATAGACCATTAATGATACTATGGAGAACAGCTTTGCTTTCAATGTACCCTCCAGTCACCCTAGTGGTAATTTCAACATTTTTGTTCCAACTTATTCTTTTAATGTATTATTTTTTTTAAATAAGTAAATAAATAAATAAATAAACAAACAGCAGTGGGGCCATTTATTTATTTAATTATACCAAAAAAGAGTAAAATATGTAGTTAATTGTGTAGAAGACAGAATCTTACACCATTTATGCTTAAAGCTTTGTTGGTGGAGAAAAATCAGAGGGTGATCCAGGAGTCATAAAAAAGAGGGGCAGCTCAAAATGTCATGGATGGAGCATTAAGAGTTCAGGTATGAGAAGCAACCAGAGTATAAGGATTGGTGGGATAAGTTGAACAAAAAGAAAAACAAAAGATTGGGTATGAGTTATTGGAGACAATCTGAGGAAGCTCAGATTGAACAGATCCAGAAGTGAAACATCAGCAGATTTAAGTTTGAGGAGCAGTGCCTGGAGAGGAACAAATTAGATGTCTTGAAAAAACAGAGTGTGACATCTCTGGTAGAGCTCTAAGAGCAGGAAGCCAGGTGTGTGGCATACTTATTTGATTATACCATTACACCATTAACTTCTGGTTATTAGGAATTTCCAAATATGAGGCCACTGGGGTAAGTATTATGCTGCCACAATATTTTCTGTCTTCTCCCACTTGGGATGAAATTTTTCTCATCTGATACACAGTTAGCAGTTTCTTCTTCCTCCTCAGATCCATTCTTTACTCCTTCACCACTTTTTCTTCTACTCATTCCATTTGGCCTTTCTTTCCATTGTGTCTATGTTCAGATCCTTGATTTCCAACTATGCCACATTCCTTATGCTTTGCTCTGACATTATTGTGGGACTGGGCATAGGCTAATGGGAATCTTAGGAACAAGGGCGCTGATTTAGGGAACTTGGACAATGGAAGGTGCTGGCAGATGCAGTCTATTTTTTATGGTGAAAGCAGTAGTGGTAGCTATCTTTTGGAACATTCAGAATATTTTGGTGTACAGGAGTAGAACTGATGACTCATTAAGTTTACCTATGTAGGCAGTACCAAATCAATTTTCTACTAGGCTCTAAAGTTTTGCATGGCAAAGAATAGGCTATGTCAATTCCAATAAATTATTATGTTTGTAATTTCAGTCCTTTTTTTTTTCCTTTCAACATCGTGTTTTTCTTCCTGGTTGGTATGCAATAGTGAATTTACTTTTTTGAAAACTCATCTAAGTAGTAAGTGATATATACTCCTTTTTTTGTAAATTTATGTGATGGTTGAATATTTTCTCTTTTATTAAGTGAATTTAGAAATATTTTGACTGTAAAATACTCTTTTGGTATGCCTTCATTTCCTCACAAATATAACACCACTTATATTCTGTCATATCAACTTTTTGCTATATATGTACTTTAAAAGTATTTTCTCCCACTTTATATTTTAGCATTGATCATGGAGTGTTCCTTATACTAAAATATTAAAAATTGGTCTTCAAATACATAAATCTGTGGAAATATACGGCAAAGGGTCTTAAAAATTGAGTAATATTGGTCACTGATGTAGTTTCTCCTTTCCAAGTATTCAAATAAGTACCATGCACATTTATTGTAGGAGGATGATCAAGGACAGAGAGAAAGGATAAATAGAGTATTAGTTGGAATAATCCAAAGCTCCATGGGATTGAGAGAGTTTCCAGGGTTCCAAGAAAAAACAAATAAGACCTTCACTCTAGAAATGGCTCTATCCTCTGCTCTGCATCTGCAGACAGTATATAATGTCACTTTTTAATCCATCATGCTCACTTTTGTGCATAATTAACCTGTCTTGCTACATTCCCTTAGCTCAGTGACCCCTCTATTTCTTCATCCACTGTACATGAAATTTCCTTTTTTGTGATTCTGTCAAATACTCTGTGCAAGAATAAAAATAAGCTTAATGAAGGATTTACCTTCTTTCTCTCTCTCTCTTCCTCTATCTCTCTCTCTCTCATATACATGGCATCCAGATTGTTACCATTAGCACACCCATAAATATGAGGTTATATATATATATATATATATATATATATATATATATGCATATATATATTTTTCTAAATCTCTCTCTATATATTTTCTCTCACCTGTCTGTCTTCCTGGATTCTCTTTCTCACTTCTCCCATACTAAAACAAATGTTTATTAATTTTGTTTTCACTTTTATCTCTATATTCTCTCTTTCTCTCTTAAAACACCACATCTTACAATACTTCTGTTCTCTCATTGTCCATTATTAGAAATTGTGAACCATTTTAGCAAACTTACTATTTATATTGTAGACAATAATTTAATACACCATTTCTGTTTATTTTGACAAAACTGTGGCTGCTTTAATAGGAGCTATTAGAATTAAAGTTGTATATTGTTTGCATTGGGTGCTATTAATATTAGCCTTCCCCTTAAATGTGAGTTATTGGGAGAATTTAGGGACACTATAAGACTACAGTGTAGAAACTACTGCCTCAGAGTCATACTGCTATGTGGAAAAAAACACAAACAACATGAAAATCAAGAGATCAAAGTGCCTCAAAAAGCCATCAAGTTCCAACAATGGAATCTGTGGATGACAGAGTAGAAGAAATATCAGAAAGGAATTTAGAAGATACATAATTTGGCTGAACTTTGAAATGAAGGGGATACAGTCGAGGAAATACAGTAAGTAAAAGATCATGTCAATAAAGAGACAGAGATTATGAAAAGAAATCAAACAGAAATCTTCAAATGAAGACAACAATAAACCAAATTAAAATTTCAATAAAAAATTTCACTAACAGATGGATCACTTAGAAGAAAAAAAAAACTGCAGGCAATGAAGGCAAAATATATACTCTTGAAAATGAAATCAACCACACTAAGAAGATGGTAAGAAATTATGAACAGAAATTCTAAGAAAACAAGATATCATGAAAAGACCAAAATAGATGAAGTCTTGAAGACACAAACCAAAGTAATGCATAACCTTTTAAAAATAATAATATCAGAAAAAATTCCAAATCTAAAGAATAAAATGGAAAATCAACTACAAGAGCCTTACAAAACTCCAGATGAAAAAAAAAATTACATGAAAACCTCACCAAGGCACATTATAAGAGTGAATAACCAACAGAATAAGAATAAAATTTTAATGCCTGCAAGAAACAAAAATTATATATAGAGGTAAACCAATTTAGATTTCAGCTGATTGCTCAACCCAAAACCTCAATGGCAGGAGGTCCTGGAATAGTATTTATCAAGCTCTAAAAGAAAGTGAATTCCAACCAAGATCATTATATTATAGCAAAATTAAGCTTCAGATTTAAAGATACATGCTCTGAGAATATGCCATATTTGGAGAAGGACAGAGATAAAATGCCAAAAGAGTGCAGATGGGGAGGAGGCATCAGGAGAGCTTGGTGGCATGCAGCAACCAGAAAGCAGCCTTTTCAGCTGATTCCATCATTGCTTAGGAGGCTTGACTCAATAAGAAGTAAATTTTTGTAAAAAAATGAGTAAATAATAGATGTGAAAAGCAGAAGCAGAGAATGGGAGGCATTAGGGAGAAAAGTGAGAAGCAGAAAGCAAGTGGTGAGGGAGCCTGTCTTTATAGTTTCCCTCATCTTTGGATAAAATCTGCTTATAACAGACTCATCTCAACAGCCTGGTTGGGAAAAGGTTCAGCTCTAATCTCACCACAATCATTAATTTGAAAGCCCCCCTGGGAAAAATGTGCTGTGAAATCATTAGAAAATTTAGAATCAGACAACCCTAGCAGCACTAGTTTATCCTTTACCCAGTATAATTATTCTTCATGATTTAGTGCTTAGTTTAAGTGCCTGCTCACAAAACTACACTGTTTTACCTTGGAAGATTATAAATTAGGTTGAATTCTTAGAACTTATTTATCTTTGAGGGCATGAATCTTTCCTTCATTCTAGACTTGCCCATTCATTATTAGAAGGAATAAATTATTTTATTTGAGAGATAAATTATGTCCTCTGGTGATATGTACAATGTGTATATTTTTATAATTGGAGTCTATAACTTAATGCATGAAGCTGTTTTGAGAATGAATTATGCTGAGTAATTTTTGGTATTTAGAATCTCAACTTTATGAAGTCTGTGTTCATGATCTTTTTAACAACTACCTTTGATTCTATAAAAATCATTGAGATACCATTATTGCCTAATTTAGTACTCTAAATTATCATTTACCAGTGCTTTTTAGAATTGGCATTCTATTTTGAAATCTACATCATGCCAAGAACTTTGGAAAATTAATTAACTCCTGATACTTTTATTAACATTTTTTCTTAATTTCAGTCTGGATAGAAGCTGCCATATTTGGTCTGAAGTTACTTAGTCAAATTATAACTAAATTTAAGAATTTTGTCTGTAGAAATGAATGTGAAAAGTACTTGTGTCAATTTAATTTGAAGTGAAAGGAGATATTGACTACCTGCCTTTGGCTGATCTCTGATCCTTGGTTGTGAGTGGACTATCTAGTTATTTAGTGCTTGGCCTTCAGCTACTAGACTGTTTATGAATTTGAAAAATTGTAAATGCCCTGGGTACAAATTAATAATTTCTTTGATTTTGTGAAGAAATAAAGAATATTGGCAGTTATGTAATTTTTGAAAAGCATTTAGTAATTAAAATAAAAAAAACTATTTCTGAATTCTTCATAGAAAACATCCTTCATTTAGTACAATTTTGTGTTCTTACTATTAACATCTTTAGGAATATATAATAGTTAAACATTTAAAAGAGGCAATACAAAATGGTAGGTAAGAATGTGAACTTAGAAATCTGACTGATTGCCTGGGCTCAAATCCTGGCTCTGACACAGCACAGCCATGTAGCCTGGGCACACTACTCAACATCTCAGGATTTTTCTTTATTTTCTGTAAAGATGGCATAATAATAATGCCTGCATCAGGATTGCTGTAGGATAACCTGTGCAGTGCGTGCCTCCCTGCACCCTAGTTATGCATGTTTTAAAGTTACTATCCAAATTTCTCACAGTGCTTTTCAAACAACATTGTTCTTGGTTACAGAAAATCCTTGGCTTGATTCAAGAAGCTGTATACATAAGTGTGTTCTTTTTTATCAGAATAAGTAACTTGAGTGTGTAGATGTAGAGACCGCTAATTTATAGAAAATGAATCATAAGTATAAATATTCTATTCTGGGGCTTGAAACTGACACTTCAGTTAGTAAAATTTTATAAGCATAATACCAAACTTGTGGGATCTGTACTAGGTATCTGAATTGAATTTTTAGAATACTAATTGTTGAAATATTGGTTGTTGTTTGCAGATTTGGTATCAAAAATGGTTGCAGAGTCAGGAGTAGTGGAACACACCTCTAATCACAGTGATGTGGAAAAATGAGGTGGGAAAAAAGTAAATTTGATTCCAGTCTCAGTAATTTGGAGACCCTATGCAAATTTGTAAGCCCATTTATCACAATTTTTTAAAAAAGTAAAAACTTCTTGAACTGCATTTCAGGGGTAGAGAGCCCCTGGGCTAAATCTCTAATTTTTTTTAAATAATGCTATTTCAGAAGAAAGACATCACAGATCAGAATGTTAAACTAACTTCATGTATGTGTTGTTCACTAGTGATAAGTGAGACCCTGGAAAAAGGAGTATTTCCATGCTGTCAGGGAGGTGTTTAGGGTTCCAGAAACTTTCAGAATTTTTTTTTTCTTAACTGCTTAGTATTCTCAGTCTTTCTACTTTGAAATGAGCCAGGTGAGGATACAGTTCCACAGTGAGAGTGGTTTTACAAATCTGGGAATATTAAACCTGATGTGTCAGTTTCTTTATGAACTGAGATATTAACAGTCTATTCACTTAATTTGCATTTTTATTTTTATTTTGTTAAAACTTTGTGCTATGTAATTCAAGTTGACCCAAGTACTTAAGTGTTTTGTAATAGTTTGATAGTTACAAATTTTATTCTATTGTTTTAGAAGTGAGTTGTGATGTTGTGGTCTGCAGAAATAAAAGTAATTTTTTAAATATAGTATAGATTTATGGTATGTTTAAATAATGAGAAGAGTAGACAACTTTGGAGATAACCATCCAAATAAACATGTGGACTGTTGAAAGTTTTGGTGTGTCTTTAGTGATATCTTATGTCTTCTAGACACTGAGGTGACCACTGTTGTATGAATATAGTTATTACTTATAATTTTGCTATGCATGTCTCAAGTATCATTTCTTTGTTTAGTTGTGCTTCTTTTGAATATTCAATAACTGATCGCAACTATTATTTATCCTTTGGAATTATGTTGGATTTTTTTCCCACTTTTTTGCTTCAGTGTTTTGCTTCACATGTGCTGCTCCCTGGGTTTCATTATACCAAATTTATCCACCAATTTTAATGCTTATAATGCTTATGGCTCAGTTGGTAGAGTGCTTGCCTTTCATGCACAAGGCCTTGTGTTCAATCCCCAGAACCATAAAAAAAAAAGTATCTTATTGAATATTTGACATCACTACCATATGTGAAAGCCACATCTTTTAACTCTCATTAAAATTTGTATGAAATTAAATGCTATGTCATTAATCATATGGTTTATGTGATATGTATTTATTAATTTTTATTTCAGGAACCATTGACATTAAGGGATATGGTCATTGAATATTCAGAAGAGGAATGGACATGCCTGGACCCTTCTCAGCAGACTTTATATGGAGATGGGTTTAGAGATCTGTAGAAACCTACTCTTTATTTGTGAGCCTAAATTTCATTCAGAACTTCTAATTCAAAATGAATATTTAATTTTTTAACTTTATAGAGTATGTTCTGCCAGCTTCTATTTTGCATGAAAAAGTTTTAGTTTCTTTTTTTAGAAAAGAAAATTGTTTTGTGTAGAAAAGAAAATGTTAAAGATTTTTCTTTATGTTTAACTTACCATTTCTAAGTAGTGCTGACAATGTAGAGAATAAAAAAATGCT
>NW_026694081.1:0-36473 GCF_021218885.2 Marmota monax | reverse complement strand
CTTCTGGTACAGAGGGTAAAGAAACCCAGGATTCTTTGACTTGAGCATTTGGACAGTCGAGTCAGAGTCCTAACAGATTTCACCTGCACCGTGTAGTCCTTTCTCCCCACTCCCCAAGGATGTGAGCTCCTTGGAGATGTGGCCCTCAGCCTGACGGATAATCCCACAGGGATTTGGGGACCAGTGAGACCATCTTGGGTGCCCTCATCATCTAAGCTTGCCTTGGGTGGCAGGGGCACCATCCTGTCCACTCCTTGAAGCAGGGGACACCAGGGCTTGCGAGCAGGGTTGTGTCCCAATCCCATCCAGGATGAGGCCGGCTCAGCTGCCCCCAGCTCCTCGGTCCTCTGAGGGGCTGGCATTGGGTCATGTGACCTCCAGCAGGGCCCTGGCTTCCTCGTCATGGAAGGGGGACACCGTGAGGGTGATGTGCGGCTCCTGGTTATTTCGTGGGCAGGAAACTCTGAGGGCCACTGGCCCAGGGACAGGCTCTCTGTGGGTGGGCAGAGAGCGGTCTTGGGTCCTTCCCTGGGTGGGAAGCAGGACTCTGAGGGCTCCAATGTAGCCCCCCATCAACATCAAATGCCCCAGAAGGACAGACTCTCAGCCCTCCTGCTCCCAGAATCCACCCCCACACGACTTTTTTTTTTTTTTTTGGTCCTGGGGGTTGAACCCAGGGGCGCTTAACCACTGAGCCACACCCCCAGCCCTTTTTCACATTTTATTTAGAGACAGGGTCTCGCTGAACTGCTTAGGGCCTTGCAAGTTGCTGAGGCTGGCTTTGAACTCGCCATCCTCCTGCCTCAGCCTCCCCAGACCCTGGGATCACAGGCGTGCACCACTGTGCCCTTTATTATTTATCTATTTATTTTTTAGTTGTATCTGGACACATACCTTTATTTATTTATTTTTATGTAGTGCCGAGGATCGAACCCAGGGCCTCGCTCGTGCTGGGTGAGCGCTGTACCGCGGAGCCACAACCCCAGCTCATCCTCCACCCTTTTTTAAAGAGGTTTATTTTGGATCACGGTTTTGGAGGTCCAAGGTCCAGGGAGTGTGACTTCTCAGCAGAGGCGGTTCAGGGCATCACCTGGGAAGAGTCAGGGAGGACACGTGTGTGTATGCCTCTCTGGTCTTTCTCCCATTATTTTTTCCTATGTGGGATCATCGATTCTGGCTTCCAACAGGCCCAAGAAGTTCCACTTCTTATCTGACCACTTGCAAAAGGCTTGGGTGCTGCCCCTTGACCCCTTGGGCTTGCATGCTGGATCTGCAAGGGGTTCCCTCCTCCTTTGCATGACCCCAGGCTACAGCTCTCAGGTAAGGCTGGGAGGGTCCCCAGAAGCCAGCGGGACTGTCACTGCTCCAAGAAGTAGGAACGGAAGGGCCCCATCAGCCAGCAGCGCTTGGCGAGGCTCCAGACTGCAGCCAGGTAGCAGGCTGCGCTGTCTCCCTCCCCTGGAAGTGGGGGGCCCTCGGGGGACCCTGAGTCACATGACCCATCAGCTGACAAAACAGGATGACTCAGCCGGCAGCTGTCGGCCCCTGAAATAATGACAAAAACAATTAGCAATCCAAGCAGTAGCCTTTCCTTAATTATCTCCTCCGAGTTTAATTAACTAGCTAAATTATCAGCAGTAATGTAGGCATTAATTATGTCAAATTACAGTGTAAAACTCACAAAGTGTGGAAATGTCAATTCAGCTCGGCTCACCTGCCAAGCGGGGCGGGGAGCGGGTGCGCGTTACCTGGGCGCGTTCCCGGGTGCCTACCTGTCTGTGCGGAGGGCTGAGGGGGCCCCGGGGGCCAGGGAGGAACCCAGACAGGGGCCGGCGTCCTCGGGGCCACAGTGGGAAGGCGCAGGGGACAGGGAGGCTGGGGCCCGGGGATGCTGATGGGGGTGGTGGGGTTGCTTTGGCTTGGACTAAGGGAGGCAAAGAGCTGACTGCCCGACCAGATGGCCAGGCTGCTGAATTATTAAATTATGAATATTAATATGAATCAGACACAAAAGAGGTAATAATTTTGCTGCCCTACAGAAATAATTAACATAATTTTGATAAATTACATGATAAGAGAATCTCAAAATTGAGGTAGATTTATCTTAATTAATATCTTGGACCAGCTCTGAAAGGTAAATTGTTCCTTGGGGGTTTTGGGGCAGGGTGAGGCCAGGGTGGGATGTGGCCTGGACCCAGGACCTGGGTTTCTTGCTGTCATAGACCTGGGGGGCAAAACGTGAGGTCCCCGTTGGATCTGGAGGTGCCACTGTGTCCTAGGCCAGGGGACAGGGCTCGCCGTGCCTCGGTCTCCCTTTCTCAAAACCTGGTTGGTGTCCCAATGCCTTTAGCTCCTACCAAAGCACTCTGGCCCTGTCGTGGGCCACCTGCCCAGCAGGTGAGCCACACCTGCCTACTACCTACCTGGATACCCCTGGCTGGGGAGGCGGGGCCCAAGAGCTATTCCAGACACTTGTCCCGAGATTCTAAGGGTCTGAGCCAGGTTTCGCCCTCCCCGGGCCTCAGTTTCCCTGAGGTGTGATGGCCCTGGGCAGACCACACAGACTTCCAAGACTCTTGGTCCCTCCTGCCCTGCTCCTGGCCCTCTCATCTCCCTAGTGTCAACCAGTCTGTGGGGGACATTTGCCAAACCTCTCTGAAGTTGGTGGGCCAGCGTTGTGTGGTTGGCACCAGGACCCCAGGGCTCCCCCCAGCCCTGGCCAGTTACCTGACTCCCAGAAGCCTGGCCCTCTGTGGCCTGGGACTGTGGGTGTCCCATTAGGGAGCTGGTCACCTGGAGGCCCAGGACTGAGTAGGGTCACATGGAGCCCAGGTAGGCCCTCGAGACCCCTTTTTACTCTCTCACTCTTCTGTAGTGACTCTTCTGTGGTGTCAGGCAGGTCCCCAGGGGCTCCAGCCTCCCGAGGCCTTGGCTTTCCAGTGGGCTTGCCTGGCTGTCCCCATGGTGTCCCCTCTGCTCTGTCCATGATGTGATCAGCGCTGTGATCAGATGCCTGCTCACTGTCAACTCCCTCCCAGAGCATGAGCCCCACATGGTCAGGGACTCTACCTGTTCTGTCCACTGCTGAATTCCCAGGTTCCAGCACATAGTAGGTGCTCAGTAAAGCCTTGCTGAATTCATCAACTAACACATCCTTCACGTGATGGATCCGTCACCTCCAATGCATTGGGCACAGTGCATGGTGCACCCGGCACAACCTCGGCACGCTTCAGGTTCTGCAGTGAAGACTGGCCACACCCTCATGTCCAGCGCCACACCCTGGCCACCAGGCATTTTATAGCATGGATGCAGCAGGAGATGGCTCACTGTGCCACACAGAGGTGACACAGAGCATGTCACCTTCAGGCATGAGGGTACGTCTCGCTGTGACTCCTGGCTCAGGACACTGTGGGACACACCTCACACATGTGCGTGATAAGCCAAGGAGGCCTGGCTCCCCCCGCCCTGGTGTGTGTGTGTGCACTTCAGGACACGTGTGCCTGCCTCCGTGTGTTCACACGTGTGGGCTTTTAACCTCCCGGGGTCCCTGTGAGGCTCTTCCTGCTCCCTGGGCCTCGGTTTCCCTGCCTGGGTCACCCCGGGAGGGCCTGGGTGGCGGTCACCCTGGTCTGCAAAGCAGGGGGTGATGACGTCTCTGGATCTGTCCTTCAGCCCAGCGAGCTCTTTCCAGGCCTGTGCTAGAAGTCAAGGCTCTGGGAAGATGTGGGGACCCTCCAAGGCCACAGGGAGCCAGGAGCCAGGCTGTGGGCAGGTGACATCCGTGTGTCCCCTGGGGTCTGGCCAGCTCTGGCACTACAGCTGGGATCGGGCCACAAAAGCTGAGGCAGTGGCCTGGCCAGAGAAGGAGACCTGCCCAGCCCTCGGCCACCATGGGGCATCTTGGGCTTGGTTTCTCCCAAGAATGGGGTGCTCCAGGAATGGGGTGCTCCAGGAATGGGGCGCTCCGGGCAGCTGCAGCAGTGGACAACAGGCCTCAGTTCACTCAAGAGCAAGGCCAGCTTCTGTCCCAGCACTGGGGACGGCTGATGACAGACACTCAAGTAGGCAGGACGTGAGGTACCACCCAGGGCTCCAAGCCAAGGTGGCCCATCAGGGACAGCGCCATGCACGGGTCAGGGATGCTTTGAGGATAGAGCATGTGATGCCAAGACCCGGGGACAAGAGTCAGCAGGGCCACCAGGGCCACAGGGGGCAAGGGGGGTGTCCAGACGGGAACACAAGGGGGCTTGAGGGTGCGTCCCATCCGGGTTGGGTGCACGGTGGGATGGGAGGGCAGCCCAGGACACAGCTAAGCTCAGGGCTCGGGTCCAGACGCTTCCCAGCTCCAGTTGGCTCTCTGAGAAGCCTCGGTTTCCTCATCTGTGAAATGGACGAGCAAAGCCCTGCTCACAGGTGGGCCCAGGCCTTTGTGGGGGTGGAGGCGGCCTCCTGAACCCCAGGGCAGATATCTGGTGGGACAAGCAATGGTGACTCCCTCCCTGCGGGGGACCTTCAGGAGTGGCAGACAGAGAGGGCCCCAGCTCAGGATGATGTCAGAAGTGGCAGAGCGCCAGGTGCTAGGGATTGGCCAGGCTGGGTGATGTCAGAGGGCACAGGCAGTGGGCAAGGTCAGCTTGGAACGTGGCACTCAGGGCCGTGCCTCTGGGGGGTGCCAGACCACTCTTCCCTCCCTCCTCCCTCCCTCCTCCCCCTCCCTCCTCCCTCCCTCTCCTTCCCTCCTCCCACCCTCCTCCCTCCTGCCTCCCTCCCTGCTCCCCAGTCCCCCTTTTGTTTCATATCTTATTTTGAGACAGGGTCTCGCCAGGCTGGCCTTGAACTTGCCGTGCTACTGGGACCGCAGCGTGCGCCACCACACCTGGCTAAGCGTTTTCTGAAGTGCCTCCCTCGGGGACACTGCAAGCACAGAAACCAGCATGAGACAGGCGTCGGGCGTCGTACCCACCACCAAGCTGAAGCACGTGCTAGCCTTCTGCTGGGGTCTAATGGGACCGGCTAGGGAACCCTCCATGTCCAAAGTGACCTCTGATTATAGAACTTTTAGCTTCACAGAAAAGTTGCAAACAGAGTCCTCGTCCCCCGCAGTGTGCCCCCCCACCCCGTGTTCCTGTCTTCTGGGATTTGGACTGAGGGTCTGGCATCTGCACACTGTATTCAGTTTCCCAGGTCCCCTGGTGTGTTTTTTCTGTTCCAGGATCTCACCTGACTGTCATCGACTTGCCGCTCTGTCTTGGCCGCTCTGAGGGGTAGCAGTCGGGGAATTTTTGCAGATTGGGGTTCGTCTGAGTTTTTTTCTGGTTATGCTGAGGCTCTGGGTCAGGGAGCCGAGGCCGGGGTGAAGCGCCCTCTGTGCTGGGCTTTGGGATCAATGTGGCTGCCTGGGGAGGGTGGTCACATCTGGGAGGGGCAGGACGTGGGCACGGGAGAGGCCAGTGAAGGGAAGGGGTGCCACCAGGTGGGTGGGGGACGGTGCTGGGTGTGGCTGAGATGGTTGACCTGGACCATGTGGAGTTGGAGTCTGCAGCTCCTGGGGAGTGGGGATGTGGGGAGGAGGCTGGGTGCTTGGGGTGGGGGCCCGGAGGAGGGCCAGGGGAGGGCTGTGGGCAGGAGGCGGCGGTGGCTGGGTCTACTCCGTCCTCCCCACACGGAGGCTCGGGGCCACCCCTGCACGCTCAGTGAGGACGCAGACCTGAGGGTCTGGCATCCTCGTAATTAATTCATCAGGCGTCATGCTGGGATGTCTGACGATGCTCAAGTGTTTAATTACAAACTTCTCCATAACCATGCACTTTAATTACCTCGGGCTGGGAGAGCTCGAGGGCATCAACCCGCCGCCCTACCTCGGCGCCGTGTCCAGCCCAAGACGTGAGGGAGGTCTGGACCATAAGTGGAGCAGGTGGGGACTGAGAGGTGGGCCTGGGGCAGGATCAGCAGCAGCAGCCGCAGGATGACCTGGATGGGACAGCAGGAGGGGCCGGGCAGATGCCTCAACACCAAAACTGGGGTAGCACCTGCGTATGAGCGGTCTGAGCCCAGAGCCCCATCTCAGGTCCTTGAGGTGTGTTGACAACCCTGTGCCTCCTGAAGACGGGGTCCTGGTTTCAGGAATGAGAACTTGATGTGTGATCCCACATCTGTCACTGCTCACCCCTGCCTCAGTCTCGTCGTCTGTAAAACGGGGCACACAGCAGGCCTTAGCATGATCCATCTCCATACCGAACATCAGAGGGTGCACTTCATCACTTGTCTGTCTGTCCCTCCGTACAGCTGTCATTCATCCCTCCACCTGCCCATCCGCCCACTCCTCCACTCACTCATCTGTCTCTCCATCCACCCTTCCAGCAGGGGATTCTTCGAGAGTTAAATGGCCCGCCGGGCATCTGGGCATGCACAATCAACGGGTTAGCTCAGCCTGGCACACACCTGCCCAAGTCAGGGCAGATGGGCAGGTGGGAGGTTGGAACATCTGTGCGTGTGTGGGGAGGACGATCAGGCAAAACCAAAGGGACACTGCTGTCGGATCAGAGCTCCCTAGTCTCAGGCCTCCTCGCCCTGGTCACAGTTGACACCCCTCTTGATTCAGGCTCTTGACTCCTGTGTCTGCTGTGACCTCAGAGGGGCACGTGTGTGCGTCAGTGCAGGGAGAGAGAGGGGTAGTGGGTAGGGCTGCCCACCCTGGCATGTCTGCCCTGAAATGTCTTTGGAGGTGGACATTCCAGCCACCCAGCTCTCCCTCAGCCTCAGGCTGTGTCTGTCCCTGGGGGCATGGGACAGTCTGCAGGTCAGTGAAGACACTGCACTTTCTTCCTACAGCTACATGACTGGGGCCCTGGGCCTGAGGATGGGATGAAATTGACCACTTCCGTCCCGGTCCATGCCGACTCATCAGTTGGAAGTCTGTTTCTACCGAAGTTAGGTGTGGTGGCAGACACCTGTAATCCCAGCAGCTCAGGAGGCTGAGGCAGGAGGATTGCGAGTTCAAAGTCAGCCTCAGCAATGGCGAGGTGCTAAGCAACTCAGTGACACCCTGTCTCTAAATAAAATACAGGGGCCAGGGTTGTGGCTCAGTGACAGAGCACTTGCCTAGCATGCGTGAGGCACTGGGTTCCATCCCCGGCACCACATAAAAATAAAAACAAAATAAAGGTATTGTGTCCATCTACAACTAAAAAGAAAAGACTTTTAAAAAATAAATAAAATACAAAATGACCTGCTACCTGGTACCAGCACACCACTAGTCTCCAAGGTCCTGCTGGGGGGCGGGTCCCAGACTGCAGATTCCCTCTCTTCTGCCCTGAGCTCTGTTCTAGCTCCACACCCGGGCCAGAGACAGCACACGGTGTCAGCCCATTTTCCAGATGAGGCTAAGGAGGCTCAGAGAGGTAAAGGAATTTGCTGAAGGCCACACAGCCCATCGGTGGTGGTGAGAATGGAGCTGTGTATCACTGGGTTCTGGGGTCACGTGGTAGAAGATGAATGGAAATCATGACAGCAAGAGACCTGGGAGCCTGGAGAGGAAGAGGCCAGACAGAGACGGGGAGGGACTTGTCCAAGGTCACGCTTGTCAAAGACATTGCTGTGCCAGGCTGCTTCTTCCACCAGGTCCCCCCAGCACAACCTCCTGCCTACCAGGTGCAGCCCGAGTTCAGGGCCTGCCACTGTGCTTGGCAGAGGCCCTGGACAGCAGCAAGTTCTGCCCGGCTCTTGCTGGGTTGGCACCCGGGCCAGTGCCATCTGTCCCTGGCAGCCCCTTACCCTCCGCCCAAGATGCCTCCCACTCGGAGGGAGACCCTGGAGGAGGTGGAGTGGGTCATGGCTGGAGGTGCTGGAAGTGGCCAGCGGAAGCACTCGGCTTTCCATTGGGGAGGGCCACAGGCATGGGAGGGCCCGACACAGGGTTGGGACACCCAAACCCCCACTCTGTGCCAGAGCAGTGCTCAGGAATTCCTGGCACCCTGTACTGTCTGGGGAGGGGGAAGAACTGAAGAAAATGCCTGTTCTAGCTTCCCCCCAGCACACACAGGGAAACCAAGGCCCAGAGGGGTCAAGAACTTGCTGAAGGCTGCTCAGTGGGGTGGCAGGGGCCGCCCAGAGCCCTGGGAGGGCAGACCCTACTCACTTGCCCTCCCCCCACCCCCTCCCCCACCATCCTCCCGCCTCCCTACTCACTTGGCCTTGAAGTCCTCTCCTACTCCAGATTCCTGTCCTTGGAAGAAGCTGGTGACCCCTCAGAACCCTGGGGGTGGAGTTCTGCCCGGACACCTACTCAAGGCTGCGAGGGTTGAATGGGTTTAGACTCATAAATAACTATTAATTAATCGTTGACTAAATATGAGTGTACTGGCCACTGAAAGGTGTTGAGTGTGCCCGGGGTGCTGTGCCACTTCCTTCTCTCGTGACCTTGAGCAGGTTACTTGCATTTTTCTCCCCTCAGTTTTCTCCTCTGTAAAATGGAGCCACACAAAGGTAGGCTTAAGTGACCCAGGGAAAGCTCTTGGGGCCCTCCTGGAATGTGGTCAATTGGGCCTGTGGGCTCTGGCTCCGGGTACCTGCATCATTGGCCACGCCCTAATGGAGGGCGGGCCCCGGAACGGGGCGGGGCCACGGCGGGTGGGGCCTCAGGCCTGCTCTCTCCAACTGCCCGCGGTGAACTCGCAGCGCACGGCCGGAAGGTGGCGCTCCGGCGTTTCTGAGCGCGCTGGGAGGGCGCGAGCCCGGGGTGCTGGGGGCAGATGCGGACACCGGTGCGCACGGATTCCGAGTGGACACGACTCCACGTGCGCCCGGCTGCACAAATGCTGGCGCATCCAAGGCACACGTGCACATGCGCGCAGACCCTTCCGGCCCGGGGGTCACTCCTCGCCCAAACCTCGGCCGGCTGGAATTCCGGCTTCAGCCTGTGTCCGGGTCTTTCTCACCATTTCCTGCTACCAAGACTCCCGGCACCCCCCCACCCCGACCCTGCACCCCGGCCCAGAGCTTTCCCCAGTGGGCGTTCAGCACCTCACCCCTGGTGCTCAGCCCAGGGACATTAGGGGCAGAATCACCCTGCAAGGCCTGGTGGGAGCGCACTGATGATGGCATGGTCTGGTGCCACTGACCTTGGAGCTGAGGGCACAGCGTCCTGTTATTTCCCAGGGAGGTCACTGAAGTTGGAGAGGGACACTTGTCAAGGTTCCCCTTGGGTGAGGCCAGGACCTAGGTCTAGGGGTTCCTGTGGCTGCCTGGACATCTGGACCTTCAGAATGAAGGACACTCATCCTTGGCTTCTTGGTCCCTCCTGGCCCGAGTGATCCCCTCTGGAGGCTCCAGGGTCAGGAAGGGCCCAGCTCTGCCCGCCAGCCTCCACCTGTGCTGGGCAAGTGCCTACCTACTCCTGTCCTCAATTTTCTGTCTTCCCAGGGGATGACAGCTATCCTGGCCTACCCGTGAGGACAGACTGCAGGCTCTGTCCCTGTCATTATCTGGGGTGAGCCCAGCACCTCCCAGGTGTGGCTTTTGTCTATTGCCCAATGACTGCTCAGAGACCCCCACCCCACACAGCACGGGTCCTCCGCAGGCACCAGAGGCCTCAATCCCCAATCTGTGCAGTTGGGCATCTCTGCTGGCTTCTCAGGGTGTGGAGAGGGAAGACAGACACTAGGGCAAGGGCAGCGGGGACAGGAGCCGCTGCCCAGGGAGGCCTGGCGCATGCGTACTTGTGTATATACAGAGGTGCCCAAAAAGAATCGCTGCTACCACCCCCTCACCCCAGCCAAGATGCCCATACTGCCAGGTATGGGCCACACGCAGGCGGGCAATGCCTGGTACCCCAGCAGAAAAGAGCAGTTGGGGCACCCCCACCCGTTGCCACCCCCGAATCCATAAGCACAGTTTATCTGTGCAGGTCAACAGCGCGCGCGGTCTGCTCGGCGGAATTGTTGGAACACCCTGGATACGCCGAGAACACTCCTTAATTAGATTCCGCAGAACCCTGACACACAAACAAAAGATATTAATATCAAGCGGCGCAGCTTCAATTGCAGTTTACACAGATCAGAGAACATTTTGGGTGCAAAGAGGTTGTGTGTGTGACAGGTTGTTACTTTACAAGTTGGGGATGCGGGGCACGTGACAGGCCTGAGTGCCACCGATTCCAAGCAGGATGGGGGGGGGGGTTGGGTGGCCAAAAGACATTCGAGGTCAGAGCTGAGGGTTGGAACTGGGCTGGCCTAGATAGGGGCCTGGGTCATTCAGGGCCGGAGGGATAAAGGCTCAGCCCTGGGAGGTCACCGGGGGTTTTGCTCCCTCAAACATTATTCCAGTGCTGGTTATAGGAGCAGAGGGGGTGACAAAGAATTGGGTCTTCTCCAAGGTCACTGTGCTCCTGACTGTGGGGTCTGTTTCCTCCATCTCTTTATATATATATATATATATATATATATATATATATATATATATATATATTGCTCAAATGTGATGGATTGAGGGGTGTCCCTCAAAAGATGGTTCTAATCCCATGGGCCAGTGTGACCTTATTTGGACCAAGATCTTTGCAGATATCATCATGTGGAACTCATTCAGGTGGGTGACCCAACACCTCTCGTCCCCCGCCAGCTCCTCCACGGCAGACCTCTGGCCTCTGCAACTGTAAAATGATACATTTTTGTTGCTGAAAGCCAACCCCCCCAGCCCCAGTCCCGCCACCAACCCTACCCCGTTTGTGGCACTTGGTTAAAGGCAACCCCGGAAAAGTAACGCGAGGTTTTCCAGCAAACTCGCCCCTTCCCGGGCACGGTTCAGTATCTTCCCAGATTGTGTGACTTACCACCCATAGTAGCTGTTTCCAGAAGGTTCTCATCACCTCCCAACAAGGAAATCACAACGATCACCACTCACCTCCTGGTTTCCCCTCCCAAGGTTCAGCCCTCTCTGTTGCTATGATTTATTTGCCTTTTCCAGACACTCCACAGAAGTGGGGTCCTCAAGGTCCATAGGCCCTCCATTCCTTCATGGGGTTGTGAGGCGTTCTGTTGAACCCATGGACCACATTTGGTCGATATGTTCATCCACTGATGGACATTTCTGTGGCTTTCAATCTTTCTTTGACTGTTGTGAATAACACTGCAGTCACTGGGCGCAGTGGTGCACACCTGGAATCCCAGCGGCTGGGGAGGCTGAGTCGGGAGGATCGTAAGTTCAAGGCCAACCTCAGCAACTTAGCAAGACCCTGTCTCAAAATTAAAAAAAAAAAAAAAAGTCCTGGGGATGTAGCTCAGTGGTTGAGTGTCTGTGGGTTCAAAAAACAAAAAGAGTAATGCAACTATCAATATTCGTATGTAGGTTTTTGTGTGCACGGTTTAGTTTTTCCTTGGGTATGTATGCCCACAAGTGCTTAAAACCTTTTTCTAAAGCGAGGGCTAGGGGTGTAGCTTAGTGGCAGAGCATATGCTTAAGACTAAGTGCAAGGCCCTGGGTTCCATCCCCAGCACCACAATAAACAAACAAACAAACAAACAGCTAGATAGATGAGTGAATGAATAGGTAAATAGTTACATAGATGAATAAATACAAATACACAGTTTAAAAAATGTCTCTTCCTCACATGGTACAAAAGGGATGAGCACACACAGGTCGACCCAGCAACTCAGGAGGCTGAGTCAGGAGGATAGCAGGTTCCAGGCCAGCCTGGGAGACTTATCCAGACCTGTTGTCAAAATCAAAAAGGACTCGGGGTTGGCTCCAGCCAGTGCCTGCCCAGTAGGGGTGAGGGCCTGGGTTCAATCCCCAGCCCTGAAGGAAAGGCTGAGCCGTGAACCCAGAGCTTCCTGTGGCTGCCGCTCAGCCTTCCCCGTGGTGATGTCAGGCCACGGCTGCTCCTGTCCCTCCTTCCATGTGACGTGTGGCTTTGCCAGCTGTGCGGTGGCCCCAGCAGCCCCCTGTGTGCATGTGTCCCCCCTGGTGGACACAGGATGTCTCTGGGTGTTTACTGTGCTGCTTTGGCACACCCTGTCTCTGGAGCATTCGAGCATCAGTCGGGTGAGTTTCCCCAAGTGCAGTGGCCAGAGCTCTCCTTGCTGTACAAATGGGGACACTGGGGCCTAGAGGCGGGGGCAGGGGCCCCTCTGGCTCACCCAAGAGTGCTGCTTACTGGGCACCTATTAAGTGCTGATGCTCCCCAGGTACAACCTCATTAGACTCTGACATAGCCCAGGAGCCACCCCATGTCCGATCCACTGGTCGCCCCCTCTTCTGGTCTTCAGGAGCCCACAGTTCCTAACCTTGTACCGAGGGGACCTCGACCTGGGCCCTGCGTGTCACTCCAGGCTGGTCTTCACCCTGGCCCTGTCCCTGTGTGGCCTCGGGAAGGGGGTTTCCTTTCTGGGCCTCAGTTTCCTTGTCAACACTGCAGGGTGGGCACACCCAGCCCAGCCCCAGTGGGCAACTGTGGCCATCAAGCAAGGTCACAAAAATGCCCAGTGCCTACCGGCAGGACCAGAGCCTGAGCCGGCAGCTGGTGTCCGTCGGATTCCTGTTTCGTCCGCTGCTCTGACATTTGGGGTGGGATGCCTACTTCCCTTTCCCAGGTCAGTGACAATGATAAAAACGTGTCCCTTCGTGACAGTCACTGCTATGTCTGTGTGTCTTACCATACCTGGTTACAATGCATCTCAGGCCCCCTTCAATCACCATGTCCTCTGTCCCTGCTCTGGGCTGAGCGAATCCACCTGGTGGATGAAGACGCTCCAGGGCACTACCTGGAGGGCATCAGCCTGTGACGCAAAACAGAGACTCAGAGAGGTTAGGCAACTTCTCAGAGGGCACACAGTACACCCATGGCACCCCAAACCAACTGCTTTCAAAGTCTCTTGTCCCCTCTTTGGGTGGAGAGATCAGTGTAACCCAGAGGCCTCTCTCTTCCTCTCAGGGTCAGGACATTTCCCCATTGCAACACTGAGCAGAATTATTAGGGGACAGTGGCCCCGTCGTCGGGGAAGGGAAAACATGATTGTTTAGAAAAAAAACTGCCTCCAATGTATTAAATTAGACGTAATTTATATAATGGCTGCTGGAGTTTCCAAAATAATAATAATAATAATAATTGCATGACTTTCCTTCCAAGGCTCCAGAGACAAATTAAAATAATGTAAAGTAAGTTCCTAATTGGTGTGGGCTGTGGGCGTCTGGGCAGCCTCCAGGTGTGTGCCTGACACGGTGGTGGCCGGCTCCCCAGGGCCCAGCCTGCCCACCCCTCCCCGCTGGGTCCTCGTGCCTGTGCACCTGTCCACGTGCATTCTGTGTGCGATGGCCTGCCACAGCCACAGGCTGGGCTGTCCCCGCCCGGCCCCCTCCTGAGTTGGGGGCCAGAGGCTGAGGGCCTGGTGATGGCTGCCAGGTGCAAGGTGGCTGGAGAAGGAGACCATTCTTCCAGTCTCCTCCCAGCCCCTCCCACCTGTTGTGGGCCCCTGGGACCCCGGGCTCCTCGCTCAGGGACCACAGCGCTCCCTGGGGCATCTGCCAGAGCAAAACAATCCTTTCTTCCTGTGGGGAAATAAAAGCCTGTGACAACATCCAGGGTGGCCGCCCTGGCATTCGGGAAGTGAGCGGAGAGGCCTGTGCTGACCGGTGGGATCCTGAGCCCCAGCCCCAGGCCCCGCCCTCGGCCCTGGCCTCCCTCTCCCCATCTCTACAAAGCAGAGTGTGTCCCCGGAAGGTCAACGCCTGGTGGCCTTGGGTGGCTGCAAGGCTCTCCTGGGCGTGAACACCTTGGGCCTTTTCCTTCTCTAGAAGCTCAGTTTATGATGTCCCCATTTCTCAGATTTAACCCTGGAGGTCCCACAGAATTTACAGCTGATTCTGGCACGTGGGGTTAGGGTAGACCCCGAAGCCCCAGGCAGGGGTCTGATTGGCGCCCTGGCACCTCCCTTAGGATTCCTCAGCCCCCAGTGCTAAGGGAACGTGGGGTGCCAGTCCTGGGGTGCGGTGGCATGGCTCAGGGTACATCAGCCCCAGGGCTCCTGCACCTCAGCTGTCCCGCCTCAGAACGTCCCTGCACCCCAGCTCCCACCTGAGCGCCCATCTGCAACCTCCCCAGCCAGAGCCACCTCTGGGACTCTCCTCTGATCCTCTGGTGTTGCTTGGTGGTGTCCCCTGCAGCGCCCACATCATTGGTCAGGTGTCACAGGCTGTCACGGTGCACGGTAGCTCTCTCTCTGCAAGGCAGGGACAGTGACCCATCATCTCCGTGTCCCTGGGAGTGGTGCCCAGCTTGAGGTACCAAACTCATGGCCAGTGGATTAGCGAGGTGGCGACACGTTGCTTCCTGTTAGCAACCAGGATGGGAACAGACATATTTCAACTGAATCACAAGTTAAAAAGCCAAATGCAGGAAGACATCTGCACCTTGGGGAAGAAATGCACCCTGAGACTGAGGAAGGGAGGAGAGGGGAGGGGTGGGGGTTGTTGGAGGAGGACAAGAGGGTGGCCTGGCCTCCTTGTCCCCTCTGGGAGAGGCACCCGCCACAGAGCTGAGGCTCCTGGGTGGCTGGGCTGGGAGGGACAGAGATGGTCACCTCCTTCTCTCCAGAGTCAATAGCCCAATCTGAAATGAACAAAATCACCCTTCACTTGGGGGACTGGCCTGATCGTGGGGTGCAGGCAGGCTCCCTGTCCCAGGGCATCCGGGGCCTCTCCACCTGTCCAGACTCCTGTCCACGGGAGCAGCCACTCCAGCCCCTGTGTTGGTGCTGACTGACCAGCTCTGGCCTGCTCCTGCCCCCTGGGCTCTGGGTCAGAGTTAGTGATGGGGACTGCCCCACTTACAGACAGGAGGGGCAGACTCCCTGGAAGTGGTACTGCCTGGCTGTAGAGGCCACTCGGGTGGGGGTCCTCAGGGAGGACAGTCCATGGCTGGCCAGCTGGATAGCCTCTGATTTGCCCCCTTCCTGCCCCTGCCTGGTGCTGGGCGCCTCCCTCAGCCTCAGCTCACCTGGTCTCCCTCTGACTCCATGCCAGGCCCCCAGCCTTCGTCCTCCCCCACCCTCCTCCTCCGCTGTCCTCACCCCCTGCTCATCTCGAGCTGCAATTACAGCTAATCAGATACCTGAGCCGCTTGCGAAGCTATTAGCAGTTCTCCCTGCCCGGTGGGAAATCAGCCGGGCTGGACAATTAGCTTTTTAGTTCCAACTCGGATTCTGATGCAAGCAATAAACAACTGGCTGCTCCCTGCCCCCTCCCGCCCACACCCCCTCCTGCTCCTCCTCCGCGGGGGCCTCCCCACCCAGATGCCCAGTGGTCCCGGGGATCCCGCAGCCTCCCTGCAGCCTGCGGGCCTGGTCCAGCGCCCTGGCCATCACCCACAGCGATGGACCCTCCCAAGCCAAGGGCCCTCGATCGCTTTCTATCATGAGGTTTTGAAAAAAAAAAAATCGGAGAGGAGGGGCAGTGACCTGGGCTATTTTCAGGGGGTCTGCAGCCCCTGCACCCCCAGGCTAACTCCTCCTGCCTGCTGAATTCCTCGCCATGTGTGTGAGTGCGTGCAAGCCTGCGCGTGTGTGTGTGCGCGCGTGCGTGGGTGTGCGCCCGCGCGCGCGCGCCTGTTTGTAATTAAGCAGTTAATTGCGCCGGGTTCTTGATTAGCTTTGGGGGATGGTAATGTTCTAGCGAGAGGAGGTGTTGTGTACAGTTCAGAATCATTTAGAGAAATTGGAGCTAATTTTGCTGTCTGCGCTTATTACTGCATTAATTTAATTTGGGTTGCTTTTAGCTCATTAACACATCTAATTAATTCGTTGACATCACTATTAAGATGTCTCTTTGAAATTGGCGTCTCCAGATAATCAGGATGGAAAGGCTGACACGCCAGCGCGGAGCTGCCTGGGAACATGGAGAAGGGGCGGGAAGGAGACCAGACCACTAATGAATTTTCCATCAGCAGCGCGCGCGGCTCGTCGGAGGGGGTGTAAGGCGGGCGGCGGCGGGAGCTGTAAGACAAAGGAAGGGGGAGCCCGCGAGCTCGCGGCCAGCCGGGTCTTAAATATTGAATTGCTTAGGAAAACAAACAGACCGGCCCGGAGCTGCAGAGTGGGGGCGAGGCTGCCCGCTGCCCGTCCCCGCTGCGCTGCTCCGGGCACTTCCTGGGTGACCCTGGAGGGGCTGCCCATCTGGAAGGGGCATGGAAGAGGCCTGGGGGGGAGGCAAACCTGCCACCGGGAGATCACATGAACTGGGAGGGCATCTGTGGACCCTCTTGTTGGACAGATGGGGAAACTGAGGCTCAGAGATGGGAGCTGTGTGGTTCAAGGTCACAAGAAGTTTGGGGGCTGTCCACGGAGACAGGCACAGCCCAATGCATGCTGTGCATCATTCCCGTCTCCCTGGGGCTCCTGTGGGGCACTGGGAGAGGTGACTCTCTGGCTCTCAGGGTGGCGAGGCTGGGGCTGCCAGGCCAGCTGCAGCTTCTCAGCATGCGTCCGCCAGGATTGGGGTCCCCTGGATCCCTTTAGGTCCTGGGCCTCACAGGCTCACTTCCTCTGGAAGGTCCCCTGTCCTTCTCTTGGGCAGAGTCACCTATCTGTGTGTCCAAGGGAGTCCTCAGGCCGCCCCTCCTCCAGAGGAGCCCCTGGATTCCTACCTGGAGGCAAAGCTGGCCGGCACGTGCCTGCAGCTGGACCAGAACGTGAGGACCCCCTTGTCTCCTGAAGTGCAAGTTCAGTTCCCTGGGACTGAACCCACAAGGTCAAACTCTGCCTCCGTTCAGCAGATTCTGCTCCAGCACCTGCCATATTTAAGGTCCAGGCTGGTCAAGAAGACGCCTGCTCTGCATCCACAGAGAAGCAAGGCTCCCAGGGTCTCACGCTTCCTGGGAGGGGTCCATGCTTCCTGGGAGGACCTCCTGTTACTCTGTCACTCTATTTGGGTGGCAAATAAGAGGATGCCCAAGGGCTTAGGTCCTGCAGGGTGATGGTCTCACACTCTTTCTGGGACTTGAGGCAAGGAAGCCTTCAAGGAGGAGGTGAACTCAAGTTGAAGGACGAGTAGGAGTTCGTCACCCGTCATGTTGGAGAGCAGGGGGTCCAGGTCCAAGGAGCCCCGGGGGCTGCTCTAACAAAGCTCTGCCCACCCAACCCCTGCCCTGTTCTAACCTTCAACATGCGGTTGGGGCAGGGCTCCAAGGGAGGCTCTGGTGGGAGCCAGAGAGTCCACTGCAGTCAGCTTGCCCGTGCGGCGGTCCCCAGCCCTGGACCCTCTCCACCGGGCTTCTCCACTGGATGCCTGGGCTTCCTAAAGCCTGGCACCAGGATCCAAGAGCAAACTTCCCAGGAGAATGAGCAGAAGTTCCCGGCATTTTTATGACCCAACCTTGGAAATTTCTCAGGCTCTGAGTGGAGGCAGTCACTGAGGTCTGTCCAGTTTCCAGGGGAGGGGGGACCTGGTCTCATTTCTTGATGGGGAATGTCTTGGAAGAACACGGGATGGCAGGTGCAGCTGCACCTCTCCTTGGACAATGCAGTCGGCCACCTTGGCTCTCCTCTTTGTCCACTCTGCCCTGCCGTGTTCCCTAAGACTCATATGCTGAATAACCCCCCAGAACCTCAGCATGTAGCTGGATTTGGAGACAGGTTTTGTGCAGAGGAAATTACTAAGCCTTCCCCCTCATCTGTGGAGGATGCCTCCCAAGACCCCCAGTGGAGGACTAGAACCATAGATAGTATCGAAAAACCGTACAGACTGTTTTGTTTTGGGTAGTGGGGATTGAACCCAGGTGTGGTGGTTTACCACCAAGCTGCATCCCCAGCCCTTTTAATTTTTAAATTTTGAGACAGGGTCTCACTAGCTTGCTCAGGGCCTCACTAATTTGCTGAGGCTGGCCTCCAACTTGTCATCCTCCTGCCTCAGCCTCCTAATTTGCTGGGATTACAGGCATGCACCACCCCTCCTGGCTATATACTGCTTTTTTCCCCTTCCTATACACATATGCCTGAGACTGAGTTTAATTTTAGGCACAGTAAGATACTAACAATGATAATTAAAAATAAAATAGAACAATCATAACAATACACTGTAACAAAAGTTATATGAATGTGGTTTTGCTCTCTCAAAATATCTTATGTCCTGTAGATCTTAGCAAGCTCTCCAGACGATTCGTTTCCTTATGCTTTCCCTTTCATTTTATTTTTGTGCTGGGGACTTAATCCAGGGGTGTCCTACCACTGAGCTTCATCCCCAGGACCCCGTTTTGAAATCAGAGCTCCCAGCCCTTTTAATGCCTTGAACTTGGGATCCTCCTGCCTCAGCTTCTCGAGTGGCTAGGACGATAGTCATGGGCCCCATGACTAGCTTCTTTTTCACTTTTAAAGGAAGCACTTCATGGCTTCTCTTTGGCATATCTGAATTGCCAGCATCGTGACTCCTGTGCTTTGGCCATGGATTAAGATCAGGGAGGGTCACCTGACACCCACCGCAGTGATGAGCCTGATAACCAGGATGGCTGCTGAGTGCCTCATGGGAGGGTAGCACATACAGCACGGACACGCTGCACAAAGGGATGCTTCCCAGCCTGGGCAGAGCAGGAGGGTGAGAGATTTCACGGCGCTACTCAGAATGGCGTGCATTTAAAACACGAATCACTTATTTCTGGAATTTTCCATTTAATGTTTTCAGACGTGGTTGACCATGGGTGACAGAAAGGGGTGGTTGTAAGGTGGATGAGGTCACGGGTGGCCCTATACCATCTGAGCTGTAGAAGTAGAAGGGATCCGTGCACAGATGTGGAGGGACGGTCCTGTGGGGACTTGGGGACAGGGCAGTCTGCAAGCGGCCTCAGGAGGAGCCAGCCTGCTGCAGCTGACCTTGGACTCCAGTCCCCTGAACAGTGAGGAATCGGTGTCTGAGCTGAGCTGCCAGCAGGCTGTGCCTCGTCACGCGGCTCGAGCAGATGAAGGCAGAGGCTCTGCTGTCCTGTGACTTTGCGCACCGTTCTGGCTCCTGGGCCCATCCTTGTCAGCCCCTGAGTTAGGCTGACACGGGGTTGGTGAGCTCCCTTGCCCTCTGTCTCCCCAGGAGGTGAGTCCTGAGGGGACTAATCCTTGTCTTTGGTCCACAGCTGTCTCTGTGGCTGGGGCCTCAACCAGTTGGAACTGGGAGCAGGGCCTGGGAGGCCCTTTGGGGGGCTGGAGCATGGGGGAAAGGATGGGGGGTCCTAGGAAAGGGGTCGAGGCAGCTAGGGTGGGGGGTGGCACTCAGTGGCCACGGGCCTGCATGGCATCACCTCACCGTTTTAATAGCCAGTGCTGCTGCATGGATGCAGCCTGTGCATGGTGCATAATAGGTGCTCATTTAAAACCCAGTGAATGAACCAAGATTTTGCTGTAAAGCCAGGGCAGGTCTTCACCAGGACCAGGCGTCCAGGCCCATCCCTTCTGGCACAGGACCCGGGGTTCGCCCTTGCCTAAGACTCAGCCCTCCTGTTTTGCAGCCTGGTCCAACCATTCCTCACCCCTCACCTCTACCAGCCAGCGGGCACTTATGGAGCACCTACTGTGTACCTCACTGTGAAGGGCTCCTGGTCTCCCCAACACCCCTCTCCCAGGCCACCAGGGTCTGTCAGTGTGAGCCCCCAGGACATCCCCACTTACCTCCCGGCACCAGTGAACAAGGGCTTGCGGAGGGAGTGGCTCAGCCCTGGCCGTGGGGAGCAGGCCTCTGGGTCTCGGCCCTTGGCCCAGGGCCAGGATGCAGAGCTCTGCCCAGGCCTCTCTCCACGGCCAGGCTCATCTTCTCAGGAGGTCCCGGGCCTGGCCTGCTGTCTCACCTCAAGTCCTCTGGGTTGTCCCCTTCCCTGGGGTGTCCTTCTGTGCCCGCCTCAGTCAGAAAGGCAGAGGGACCCAAGTCCCTGGCAGAGCTGGGTGATCCTGAGCCTCCCGTTGGTCTGGGCTGTGTCCCCCGAGGGCAGGCCAGGTGGGCGGCCGGGCAGCCTCCCCAGCCAGGGAAGCTCTGGAGAAGGGCGGGCGGGGCCGGGCAGAGGTTGTCCCTGGATATCTCCCATGGTGCACCTGGCCACAGGGGGCCGTGGGGAGGAGGGACAGGCAAGGCCAGTCTCACAGGCAGGGGCCACGCAGGCACCCTGCACCCTGAGCTCAGAAGGGCCCTGAGCCTGGCTTAATGCTCAGCCCTCGGGGCCTTGAACTTCCTGATAATGGTGGCTCGAAGCTCACGTTTTGGAAGCAAAATTTGAAGGTGAGGATCAGCAGGTGAGCAGAGGTGTGAGCCTGGCTCCTGTATCTGCATTCAAAATGGACACCGTCATCCGGGAGGGGTGGCCACGCCTGTCATCCGAGCTACTTGGAAGACCAAGTCAGGGGCAACCCAAGTTCAAGACCAAACTGGCAGCATGGTGAGACCCCCTCCCATCTCAAAAAATAAAAAAAAAAATTGATATCGCATGACATCCTTCATGGCCATAATTTAAATTAGATTTCTTTTCTTCACTTAAAATTACATTAAGTAGCACATAGAAAACTCTATGGTGCTGGGCACAACGGCGTACGCCTGTAATCCAGCAGCTTGGGAGGCTGAGGCAGGAGGATCTCAAGTTCAAAGCCGGCCTCAGCAAAAGCGAGGTGCTAAGCAACCCAGTGAGACCCTGTCTCTAAATAAAATACAAAATAGGGCTGGGGATGGGGCTCAGTGGTCGAGTGCCCCTGAGTTCAATCCCTGGTACCCAAATAAAACAAAACTCTATGGTGCCAAGACCACTCCATGGGAAAAGGATAGTCTTCTGAACAAATAGTGCTGGGCAAGTGGAGACCCACATGCAAGAGAACCAGGTTGGACCCCTACCTCACACCACATACAAACAGCAGCTTAAACTGGCCCAAAGTCCCAAACATAAGAGCAGATCCATAGTTCGCTTAGAAGAAAGCTTGGGGGAAAGCTCTGTGACCTTGGATGTGGTGGTGATTTCTTGGCCATGACTCTGGGTAAAAGAAGAATTGACAAATCGGACTTCTCCAAAATCTAAGACTTTTGTACAGCAAAAAGATACTATCAAGAGACTGGAAAGGTCACCCACAGAATGGAAGAAAATATCTGCAAATCACATATCCGGTAAGGAGTTAATATCCGGGATATATAAAGTCCCTTACGACTCTTGACAACAGCAGAACTCGATTAACAAGGGGGCAAAGGACTCCAGAGAGAGTTCTCCAAAGAAGACATGAGAATGGACAACCGACACTGGATCCTCGGGGAAATGCAAATCAGCACCTCTGTGAGAGAGTACTTCGCAGACATTCAAATGGCTATTGTCAAAACAAAAAAAACCCAGAAAAGAGCCCAGTGAGTGGCACAAGCCTGTAATCCCATTGGCTCTGGAGGCTGGGGCAGGAGAATAGAGCTCAGAGCCAGCCTCAGCAACGGCGAGGCGCTGAGCAACTTAGAGAGACCCTGTGTCTAAATAAAATACAAAACAGGGCTGGGGATGGGGCTCAGTGGTCGAGTGCCCCTGAGTTCAATTCCTGGTACCCCCCCCAAAAAAAAAAAAACCCAAACAAACAAACAAAAAACAGAAGTGTCTGCAAGGTGTGGAGAAATTGGAACCCTGTGCACCGTTGGTGGGATAAGGTGGTGAAGCCACTGTGGGCATCAGTGTGCAGGTTCCTCAAAGGTCAAACATACCATTACCCTAAACTATAGCAGAATTGGAAGCAGGCACTCAAGAGATATTTGCACACCCCTACTCACCGTGGTGTCATTCACAGCACCCAGAAAATGGAAGTGAGCCATGTGGCCATGGATGAGAGAATGAGTAAGGAAAAAAAAAAAAAAAGGTCTGGACACACAATGGAATATTATGCAGCTGTCAAGAAGGATGTTGTGACATGTGCTGCAATGTGGATGAGCCCCAAGGACAAGGTGTTGTTGAGTGGAATAAGCCAGACACAAAAGGAGAGACACTGTGATTTCACTGGCAGGATGTCCTTGGAGCATCCGATCCATGGAGACAGAACATAGGATGGCGGGGATCATGGCTGGGGAGGGGCTGGGGAGGGTGTTCAGTTTGGGAAGATGAAAGCGTCCTGTGGATGGTGGATGACCTGGTGATACAGCAACGTGTGTATGCTGAATGTCATGAGCCGTCAACTTAAAGATAGTCAAAACGGTAGATTTTTGTACCTCTATTTTACCACGACAAACATTTAAAAGAAAAAACAATTTAGTTGAAAAACTATGAATAACTGACAGTACTTCTAGGGAGGCTGAGGTGGGAGGATCACAAATTTGAGGCCAGCCTCAGCAAATTAGGGAGGTCCTAAGCAAGTTAGTGAGTCCCTGTCTCTAAATAAAAATAATAATAAAATAAAAAGGGCTGGGGATGTGGCCCATTGGTAAAGCACCCCTGGGCTCAATCCCCAGGACCACAAAGAAAAGAAATTTATTGTCCTGAGACCCCTTGACTTTCTTTCCTACTTTTCTGCCCTTCTTAGAAATCCTATTTTTCCCTCTGTTCCTTGACTCCGTTTACCAATGGCTCCACACGTGGGGACACAGGTGTTTTGTGTGTCAGGACATCTCTGGAAGGACTCCCAGCAAACCGTGACATTGACCTTGTCTGTCAGAGAGAAGCTGGGTGCTGGGACAGTGGAAGAGGAACTTTGCCTCATTAACCCTTTAGAAATTCAGGCGCCCTGGAGAAGGGCGCGCATCCCCGGAAGTGCAGCTCAGTGACCATGAAGTCAGCACAGCCTGGTGGCCTGTCTGTCAGAGCAGGGGCCCATCTGCAGCCCACACGCTCTGGGAGACGTCGCCCTCTGGACCCCTCCTGCAGCCCTGGGTGCTCGGGGTCTTCCTAAGCAGGACATGCAGCGCGTGCTCCTCTGCTTCTGAATCCCTGTCCCGTGCTGTCCCAGGGGTCCCTGGTGGAGGGGCCTCTGGTGCTCTCCGCCCCATCCTGCAGACCACCAGACGTCTGCTCTCTCCCGTGACCCCCGGGACTCATGTCCAGTTACTGTGGACACCCGAGCGCGGGCATTTGCTCTTTGGGGTGCGAGGCGAGGCCCTCCCTACGTTACAGACCCTAAATATTAGGGGCACGTTGCTGTTTAACAAATAAATTGAAAAATATAACGGTCGAGGCCCAGGCCTCTGGACTTGGAGGTTCTGGACCCCGGAACTCACTTCCCGGGGGGTCAGGGTCTGGGAAGCCACCCTGGGGGACGGCCCAGGGCGGAACTGGCCCGTGGTGGGTCCTCTGGGGTCCTCGGGCAGCCCCGCCCTCCAGCAGAGGCCCACCCAGGACCCAACCCAAAAGCAGCCAGATGGGGACCTGGGTGGGCTCAGCATCAAGGGGCACCGGGCAGGCCTGTGGGCAGCACCGACCCGCATGGTCTCCGCATGGGTCCCCGGGCTCCAGGGGGCATCCCGCAGCTCTGGGCCCACTCTTGTCCCGTGATTTGGATCCTTGGGGCGCTCGTTGGAAACGGTGTCTTTAGCACTTCATTAAACACTTCAGTTTAGCGACACCTTGGGGGGATTCCCAGCCCGGGTCCGGTGGGCGGGGGACAAACAGCGGCATCCATTAACCCAGCTCCCTCCCCGGGGTGCAGTTGGATGGCAGAGCCCCTCAGAAAGCGCATGTGCCACAATTAGACACCAGGCTCTCGCTGCCGTGGGTACCCGCCATTCCTCCCGGTGGGTACGGCTGCCCCCCAAGCCACGCAGAGCTGTGCTCCGTGAGGTGGATCAAGGATGGCACAGACCCCACCTCCCGAGCTGATCTGTCTCCCTGGAGCTCACGTCCTCGTGGGACCCCTCCCCCAATTGTGGGCAGGACCCTGATGCTTCTGACAATCGGAGGTGGCACAGGCGAGGTGTGGCACTCCAATGATCTTGGGAGTCCCACGGGGACCTCGCCTTTGGTGTCTTTGAGAGGCGGCTCCCCTGTCCCCAGAGGCCAGTGTGGTGGAGTCACCACCTCCAGCACAGCAGCCGGGCACCCGGCCTGAAGGAACAGCTGGGGCAGAGGCTCCCCGGGGAGCTGCAGGTGAGAACTCGGCCCAGCACCAGGACTGCAGCCCGAGAGAGAGCCTGCAGAGGACCCTCAGCCCTGACCCTCAGAGACTGAGACCTCAGGTGTGTGTCACGCTGGGCAGCCTTAGAAAACCAATGCGATCCCATGGGGTGGCACACACCTGCAATCCCAGCAGCTCGGGAGGCTGAGGCAGGAGGATCGTGAGCTCAAAGCCAGCCTCAGCAAAAGCGAGGCGCTAAGCAACTCAGTGAGACCCTGTCTCTAATAAAATACAAAATGGGGGTGTGTGTGTGTGGCTCAGTGGTCGAGTGCCCCTGAATTCAATCTTCGGTACCCTCCCTCCAAGCCCCCCCACCCCCCCGCATCTGTAAAACAGAAAGCGCATGTGCCACAATTAGACGCCACTTCCCGGGGGGTCAGGGTCTGGGAAGCCAGAATGAGCACAGGACCCGGTGCCTGTCATCAGTCTCTCTTCTCAGACGCAGCCAAAACGTCACCTCCTGGAGGAAGTCTTCCCAGATTGCCCTCACCGCACAAGGCAGAATGATCAGGCCTCTTGAAGGCAGGGCAGGCCTGCACCGCCCCTGGCTCAGCCCCGGCTGGGGGCCTACAGAAATGAGCTGACGGGGTTGGAGGATGGGCGTGGACTTGGCAGCTGGGTGCCCTCGGGGGCGTCTGCAGAGCTTCCCTAGGGCAGAGTCTTAGCTGGTAAAGTGCAGGGCTGGAGGAGGACTGTCCCCAGCTTGAGCTCAGGTGGCTCCCTGCAGGTCTGCCCAGCTTTAGGGACACCCCCCGCTCTGCAGGAGCCCCAGCCCACTCGCAGCAGAAATTGTGTGAGCCAGGGCTACTTGAGTCTGCCGGGGACCCAGTGGCATTTCCTGAGGACCCATATGACTCCATTTCTTCCCCTGCAATATGGCAAGCAGCTGAACAGCCCGAATCTGAGCACTCAAACTCCAAAATGCCCCCAAATCTGAAGGTTTGGCGTGTTATGTCAGCGCTAAGACATTTTGGATTTCTGAACATTTTTGGATTTCCAGATAAGGGATGCCCAACTGGTCTATGCAAAAATCTAAAAAAAAAAAACTCTGAAATCTGAAACACTTCTGGTTCCAAGCATTTTGAATAAAGGATAATCAACTTGTACTAGGATTTTTTTTTTTAATAGTTGAGAAAAACATAGGCTCAGAGGAGTTAGGCAGCTTTACTAGAGACACACAGCAGGGCCAGGATCTAAACTCTGATCTTGCCTGACCCCTTGCCTGTCTCACGCTATGGCCCCTGGGGCCTCAGGACCATTGACTGGGGCCCCATTTCCCACTAATAGGCTGGAGTGGAGGGAGATTTCAATCCAATAATGCAAAACTGCAATAACCATTATAATTAATTTATACAAAAGACATTATAAAATTACACTCTGTGCATTCCAATCCCATCCATGAGGTGCACGGGCTTCCCAGTTAAGCTACCGGGCCTCATGAAGACAGACGGGAAAGAGGTATTTCAATATTTCTTATAATTTTATATTCTCTCTAATATCTCTCATGCTAATTTCATTATGCAACGCAGTCGGCACGGTGATGTAATTATTGAAAAGTAATTTTGCAATAAATGGATTTAAATGTGTTGGAGTCCGTTGTAAATTCAATCTCGCAGTGAGGGTGACGGGTGCAGGCGAGAGGTGGTGAGGGGGCCGGGCTGGGGGTGGAATCGGAGATGTCCTGCGGGACCCTGGCCAGCCTGGAGTCTCCTTACACCTGCGAAGACCAGGACTGACACCTACCTAGGTATTGAGAACCCTAAGCCTGGCCCACCATGCCCTAAGCCCCCTGGCCTCAGGGCCCTCAGCTCCCTGTGACCCTCTCTGTAGCCCCAGGGACTGAACTCAGGGACACTCAACCACAGAGCCCCATCCCCAGCCCTATTTTGTGTTTTATTTAGAGTCAGGGTCTCACTGAGTTGCTTAGGGCCTCACTTTTGCTGAGGCTGGCTTTGAACTCACGATCCTCCTGCCTCAGCCTCCTGAGCCGCTGGATTACAGATGTGCACCACCATGCCCAGCTCTGTGGTCCCTCTTGTGTCCCCTCCCAGACAGATTCACATGGCAGCCAATGGGCCCAGGCCACATCATCCATACCTTGCATGAGACCCTGGGATAAACTCCAGCTCGGCCCAACTGACCTCCCCTCCTGCCTTCTGACCTTTCCACTTTGACCTGTGCCCCCTCCCATCCCACCTCAAGGTCATCTTATAGGCTGGTCCCTCTGCCAGGACAGCTATCCCTCCCCATATGCCCTCAGCCCCGAGTGCCTTGCTGAGACTGGCCCAGCCATGGGACAATGACACTCATGAAGTCGCTGCTCGGAGTCTCTGGACCTCTCTGCTCCCCTGAAGGACTTTCCTCATGAAGGGACACAGCACCTTCTGGCTTGAGGCAAGCTGAGCCAAGTTGGGGGAGGATTGGGGGGACCGTGGCAAAGCCTGGTCTATGGGGAATGCTCAGACGGGACCTCCCCCAGGGAGCCTTCTGTGCCTGGCAGGGACCACAGTGGCTAATAAGCGGAGATGCCCACTGGGCAGGAGAGAGGGCGACTGGGGAGCTGGATGGGATCCCAGTGTGCAGAGCCGGGAGGTGCCGCTTGGTGTCCTCACCTGTCAAGTGGGGAACCCCTGTGCCAAGTTGGAGGAAAGGAAGAAGTGTGCATACAGAAGGTGCTCAGTAATTGCCCCGCTTGCTCCACAAAGGCCAAGAAGAAAAGGTTGGTCCATCTCCTCGGCTCATGCACGGCTCATGGGTCAGGCATCCTGTTTCTACCTGCTGACCACTGACCGGCCTCTCAGCTGTGCTTCCGAGGGGACATGTGTCAGCTCAGGCACCACTCGAGACCACCCAGAGCCATCCCTGTTGGAGGGGCCCCACTGAGAGGTGCTGCCTGGGTCCTGCTGCGACCATCTCACATATGGGGAAGAACGAGGCCAGGCCCCTGTGGTCACTGGCCCTCCCAGGCGGGGACACCTTTGTCCTCTGACAGGTGTCTGCACCTCCCCACCCACTCTGCTCCAGCCACCCCTCCTGTCACTCCTGGAGCTCTCTCTGCTCCCCAGGCTGGCACCAGGGCCCTCCCTGCCACAGCCAAACCCGATCTGCAATTTGTTCTTGGGCGATGTGTAAATTGGCACCTCATTGATTATTAATGAAGTGCTAATTGCTCTTTGCAACCGATTCTGATGCGCAGGCAGCTGGGGCTGTTTGTACAGGTTTCAGGAGTCCCTGTCCCTTCCACAGCTGCGGGGACCCGTAGCACCGGACAGGGGCAGGACCCCGGGCAGCGTGCCGAACCCCCACCCTGTCCCCACAGAGGGGCCTGAGGGCAGAACAGAAAGCCCACGCAGAAACCAGCTGTGTGTCTTCCAGAGAGGGACAGCCAGGTCACAGTGCGTGTTCCGGTGGCCTTGGGCCCCGGGGCCTGGCTGGGGTCTGGGTGGCCTTTGACCTCACCGTCTCACTGCCCGGATGCTGCAGGCCCCTCCCATGAACTGTGGCCTGGGGAGAGGTGGCCACGCCATGTCACTCTTGGCTTCCACCCTGGGGTCTGGCTGGGAGGCTGAGGACTGAGGTGGTGCTGGCCCAGGTGGCCTGGTCAGGAGGGCCTGTCCAGGGGCAGAGGCTCTGACGCAGTGGAAACGCCAGCCGCCTGGAGACTCAAGATGGCTGTTGCCCAGTTGCACCAGGCGGTTGCCTGGCAACAGGGGCTCAGGGACGTCCCCAGCCGAGCTGGCTGCTCTGGGGACCAGGTCCCTTGGGACGGGGCAGGAAGTGTGATCTGGTGATGCTCTGGAATCGGGAGTGAAGCCTCCCCAGGGCCTGGTCATCGCAGGACCCCCCGGGTCTCCTACCTCCTGGCAGGAGCTGAGGTCCCAGGCCTGACGACTGAGGAGCGGCCGTCCCTCTGCCCCACGTGCAGACAGTGTCAGGGAGACGTGCACGAGGAGCTTCCTGAGGGGACCCGGCACCTGCGCCAGGTGGGCGGGGAGGCAGTTATGGAGGCTTCTTCCCAGGCTGGAGCTCGGCTTGCTCCCCAGTTCCCTGCGGGGCTTGTGGGGTTCTGGTCTGTCCCTTGATGTGGGCGGTGGGCCCTGCTGGCCTGGGAACAGCTCCCCCCAGCAGCCCTCGTGCCTTGGGGTCCAAGGCTGGGGTGGGGAGGTGGTGGGGCTCTGAGACTGACCTGTCCCCCGGGGGGACTTCGGCTGGGTTGACCTCCTGGGTGACATCCCCTGGGGATGTGGGGAAAGTCTATGCAGCCCTGGTGTAGACCTGTCCCATGTCAGGCCAGGAAAGAGCTGCCACCTCCCCTGTCCCATAGACCGAGAGGCCACACAGTGAGGTCAGCACTTGTCTGTTGAGCTCTGTAAGGTGGAGACCCTCAAGCCCGAACATACAGCCGCCCAGCATGCCACAGCTCTGGAGGGAGACAGCAGGAGGGTCCCCCATGTGGCCTCATGCAGGAGGGAACAGGGACAGCAGGGATCAGGAACAGGGACAGTAGAGATCAGGATTGGAACCCCGCCCTGCCCTGCTGAATTCTGGACTTGAGGCCTGCTTTACTTCTGTCCATGAGGGGACTTCTGAGGTCCCCTCCACCCTTCTGAGAAAGGTCTCCCCAGCGTATTTCCCACAGGCAGCCTGGGGCAGTTGGGACCCCCGGCACCTCTGTCCTACAGTGCCCTGCTGCAACCTCGTCCTGCCCGAGTCCCCAACCTCCCAACAGCAAGGGCCCTTCCAAGAGGTGTCCCCGCCAGGTCCCTGTGGCCCCGGGTTCCTGGCCTTCCCCCAGGCCTGTCGTGCCTCAGCCGGACCTTCTGGTCCTGAGCCTTCATGCCCGAGCTCAGGGCTGGGGGTGAGAGGGACCTTGGAGCTCCTCTCATGGACAGAAGTAAAGCAGGCCTGAGTCCAGAATTCAGCAGGGCAGGGCCCGTTCCAACCCTGATCCCTAGATCAGGCGAGAGGGAGTCTCCTGCCTTCCCTGTCCTGCAGGTCAGGCTGAGCATCTCCCAGGACACCTCAGGGCACCTGTGGCGGCAGGACGGGGGTCTCTCCCTGGGGGTGAGCTGCTGTGAGAAGCCGGAATGAGCATGTGGCCCAGGGTGCTCTGGCCCTGGAGCAGCAGAGCTTAGTGGGTCCTACCTCCCAGCAGTGAGCTATAGGGGTCCATGGGGGGGGGAGAGGAGGGAGAGGGGGAGGGGGAGGGAGAGAGGGAGAGGGAGGGAGAGAGGGAGGGAGGGGGACGGGGAGAGAGGGAGGTGGGTGGAGAAGGAAGAAGAAAAAGAAGAAGGGGGAGGAGGAGAAAGAGGAAGAAGGAGGAGGAGGAGGAGGAGGAGAGGAGGGAAGGGAGGAAGGAGAGAATTGGAGAGCCCAGGGGCAGGGCTGCTGTTACCCGCCCCTCGAGTGGGTGGGCGCAGGCTGCTGGGCTGGGAACCAGGGCACCTGTCCCGCCCCAGCCTCTGGCCCCTGTGCAGGCCCAGGTGGCTCCCTCCGGGTCATGCTCTGGCTCAGCAGAGCGTCCCAGGGAGGTGAGCTGGAGGTAGCATCTTGGCCACCAACTTAGCAAAGCACTCATCTAATATTTTAAGGGCTTTGAGGGGCTGGGGCTGGGGCTAGTGGCAGAGCGCTTGCCTCGCATGTGGAGGGCCCTGGGGTTGATCCATGTACAACTAAAAAATATTAAAAAAGAAGAACTTTAAATTAGTACAAAACGTCCGTGAGGAACAAAATACCAGAAGGCCAAATAAAGACAGGGAGGTGTCCTGCATCTCCCTCGGCCTTGCACTCGGTGTGGCCAGCAGGGCATCAGGAGAGCTCTCAGGGGCTTGGTGTTGAGGGCTGGAGGTGGACGATGGGGCTGCACCTTTAAGGCAGCACGAGATCCCCCACTTTCCACGCCAACAAGGCTCAGGGCCCAGCAGAGGTCCTGGTGGGGCCCCTGGGCAGCAGCAGGGATGGGGACAGCCTGGGGGTGTTTGAGGGTATCCACCTGGTGGGTGGGTGGGGAGGGAAGGTGGCAGAGAAGGACTGAGCAGAGCTGGGCCTCACCTGCATGGCTTCCTGAGGTGGGGACCCTGCTCCCAGGTCAACCCCACAAGGAAGCAGCAGTGTAGGGGCTTCCAATGGACATCCAGCCCTACTGCCACTCATCAGCAGCATCTGGAAGAAACACACCTGCATTTGTCCCTACCAGTGAGCTGGCCTGTCCAGACCGGCCATGATGTACATGAGCTCCCTGGTGCCATCTTCTCCTTATCAGGGTCTGTGTGATTCCTGAAGGGTGCTTTTTCCTTGTTGTGTAGTACTCCACCACAAAGGTCTCTTATCACTCTCCTGCAGGGAGTAATGGAGTTGATCATGGCCTAGTCACCATGGATGTTCCAGTTAGAATGTTTCTGTCCACATCTTTGGTGTACACACACACATACCAAGAACACACTTTGTACCATGAATAGGTGTTCCTGCCCAGAATAGGCTGTCCAAAACATTTACATGTGTGATGCATAAAGCAACATTGGCAGCTAGTGAGGAAGATCTTATCAATGAAGTTCCAAAGCTCTCAATGTTTACTTCATAGGATAAATGGCATCACAAACCAGAAAACTAAGTTGTCATAGAAACTCCCATGCCAGATATTTTGTTTTGAGTATTGATAGATAAAATGAATTCAGAGAAAAAGGAGTTATATTAGAAATATGAAAACTGGGTGTTCTGATTTAATTTTGAAACATACTTAATTGATCTTCATTTTCAAAAGAATTTTTAATATATCAAGAAGGAGGAAAGCATTTTTGCACAAATTACCCATAGATTTCTAATAAAAAATTATGTGAAAGTGAATGTTTTTTATAAGATGTTTTGTAGGAAAGATGGTGGAATGAGATGGACATCATTACCCTATGTACACGTATGATGGCACATATGGTGTGACACTACATTGTGTACAACCAGAGAAATGTGAAGTTGTGTTGTCATTGTGTACAATGAATCAAAATGCATTCTTCTGTCATATATATCCAATTAAAATAAATAAAAAACATTTTCATAAAAAGATACATGTTTTCTCATGTTTACTTCTCATCATAAATGACCTTTTACTTGATTATCATCCCAATAATTTCATTGGTATCATTTAGTAACATAGGAAGGACTATGTCTCAACTGTCTACATGTTTATACACAGAATCTCACCTCTTTTACTTAATGAATCAGATGGTGGCTATTGTTGGTTTAGAAAGGAAAATCAGTAGTTTGCTTTGCTATCTACTTCTTTTTTAAAAAATATTTTCTTAGTTGTCAATGGACTTTATTTTATTTCTTTATATGTGGTGCTGAGAATTGAACCTAGTGACTCACACATGCTAGGCAAGTGCTCTACCACTGAGTCACAACCCCAGCCCTACAATCTACTTCTTAACCAATCATTTTTAATTATCTGGAGAGCTAATATTTATTGAGGATCTGCTGTGGGCCTGGCTATGCTAGACTCTCAATGTACTTGATCTCATTTGATCCCTCTACTACTCTGAAATATAGATATTTTCAATTCTTGATGTGTAAGCTGAGCATAAAAGATATTAAGTGAGGATCAGGTCAATGAGCAGAGAGTCCATTTGGATTTCCAAAGTGGCACCATGCTGCCTGAGGTGTATCTAAGGAGCAGAGTAGATATTTTAGGATAGCTAAGACACAGCTGACTCTGTAAAAAGAGCACTGTGGACTGGACATTTTCAGATGTTTCCTTAGAACATTTAAGTGATACTGTTTAGCTATTGTTTTTTAATTAAAATTTTAAATTGTACAAAATTAATTTATTATAGAAGTCATTACTGACATGGCTCTCCAGCTGCCAAACTACGCAGGCAGCCCACTGGTCCCTGCCAAGAGTGGTACCCAAACTGTGGAGCAGGGCAACAGTGGCGTTCTGGCCTGGGTGGGTTGAGTGTGGGTGGCAAGCACTGCCCATGGCCACACAGAGCCATACCTTGTGGGCATGACAGGCCTGAGGCACTGCGGGCCAGCCTATCTATCACCCAGCAGCAGGCCAGCTTGCACACAGTGGGGATGCCTGCTGCAGAAGCACACTGCAGCTCCAGACACCCCCTGAGCTTGTGCAATTCATTGACTTCAACCTCCCACTTCATGAAGCAGGGAGAAAATGAAAGTAAAGCAAACCTGAATGTGAATCAGGGTTCTAATTAGCATAAGTTTGGCCCCATCACAGTGACCCAAGGGTTACATAAACCCCTAGACTAGCACACTCACAAGTGCCCTGTAATACTGCGTGAGTTCTGTTCCTGTTTCTGTTCAACATATTCTACTCTTACACTCATCCATCCTGGTCTGTGGATTTCATTCTTCCAATTCACAAGACAAGAACCCAGAAAGAAGAAGAAATCGGCAGTGAACTGCTGGGGTCTGCTGCAACACTGGTGGGCATGGCCTACCATTAAGAGCTGCAACACTTCCTGGCTGCAGAGGCCTCCAGCTGACAAAGTGAATCAAGTTTCATCTCAAAACTTTGGTTTCATTACCAAACTCAACTGTCCTGGGAATGTGCGTCATTGAGAAATTTGGACCAATCAAATCATTAGTCAGAGAAATGTAATCACTCAGAACTTAGCCAGACTCTGCTGATGGGCAAGTTTATTGCACCATTCTTAGGTCTATTGTGGTTGATGTGATATTTTAGATTAGTTGACAAGAAGCACTTTTTTCTTTACAAGCAAAATGTAAAAGTGAACATTTGAATTGAAGTATGAAAAATGACTAAAGAGGGCAACATTTGAAAATATATTAAGTAGATTTTCTGAAGTATGTGTTTATAGAGGAAAAAAAATAAGTTTGAAGATGGAGTTGAGAAAGAAAAAGAGGGGAAATGTTGATTGCCCACAGAAAAAGATTCACAGAGCTCATTCAGTTTGATATAATAATGATTTGATGGATGTAACTAATAAAATACCTACAAAACCCCAGAGGTATGCATTAACATTGATGTAGCGTATGTTTGACTATCTTACTCATGGATGTGATATTGCCAACATCTTTTTTTTTCCCTTTCTGTATTCAGTTCTTACTGCTTTGTGAGGTGCTGTCCATGGTGCTGAACCAGTACTGCTTATCAGGGCCTGGCACTTGTCTGGAAATTTGTGGAAGTTATTTCCTCCTCCCCATGGCACTGTCCTGTTCCCTTAACTGTCACTGTTCTTGGATCACAAGTGCAACATATAAAGATAATAGTAATTTTTATTTTTACGGGAGTTTTCAAGTATGGGATCTCAATAGACGTTTCCACTCTTAACAAGGCTAAAACTGAGTTCCTGATGTTTCCCCCCAAAACAGATTCTCTTGCAGTCTCCCCACTCTCAGTTAATGGCAGCTCCATTCTTTGTTACTTTGGCCAAAACCGTTTTTTTTTTTTTTTTCTCACAGCCACATTTATTTGGAATCTGATCCATTTTTACCATCTTGCTGAGACCATCCTTGTGCAAGTTGCTATGATCTCTGACTGTTACAGATTTCTAACTGGTCTTCTTGCTCTGTCCTATGGCCCCAGGTCCACTTTGCACCTGCCATTGCCTCTGACCAGACAGATCTTTCATCATTATATGCATGACTCATTTCTGTGCTTTTTGAACTTTTTCTTCAAAATCTCTTCTCATTGCTCTTCTTCCTAGTTTTATTGTTTAAACTTGTTTTAGAAAGAAAACAATAAAAGTCTCATAACAGTTTGTATCTCCCTTTTTCTTAGTATATCTGTGATCTGGCAAACTATGTGATTTTAATTAAGTGTGTTGTTTTCCTTGTCCTCTAAAATGTAAGTTCAGTGAAAGTAGGGACTATTTAAAAAGGTTTCATTTACTGATACAGGTATAGTAATTCCTGGAGCATACTAAGAGCTTGATAAATATTTGTCAATGACTGAATAGAGTAATATTCACAAGTAAATGATTTGAGGGGAAATGCAACACCAATGTTTGATTAGATAAATAGACATAGTTCTCTTTTATTTAGGTAACTTTTTTTTTGCATTGGTTGACATGTGATTAGGGTTCTAGTGTTCAAAGTTGCTAAAATGGGTACAAATTTAATCTTTATAGAAGCAGAGGACTTTGGCAGAAGTTCTGAGTTGAAGGAAGCTCCTTTAAATCTCATTGACCTTACATTTGTTGCCTTCACTATTCACCATTACTTCTGCTGAAGTCTTCTAGTGGTATGGTAACAAGGGGGTGTACCCTCAAATAATTTTCCATGGGTGGAGGTAAATTCTACCTACATTCAGTTCTAAAACAAGGCTTAATACTTGCTTTTGATGAAAATCATTTGATGAATTGCACAGACACTAGGGGGTGCTGAGCATTCATTCAGACTGGGATCCACAATCTCACTGGACTTGCAAGAAGTTTAAGTAAGATACCCACCATCAGACCGTTTCCTTATTTACAATTTCCTTTAGCATTTCATGTAAAGCTTACTTTTATTTAATATTTCCCTTACTCCCTCCTTTTTGGTATCAAGAAGGGAATTATGGACACTCTGGTTGCTTGTTTAATCCTTGATATCTATATTTCCATGCACCAAGTGCAGTGATTCATGCAGGAGGAAGGTCAAGGTACTAGGTCTCCGATAGTGCTTTCCCCATCATTTAAAATGTCTTCACTGTCCCCCAAAGTGTAAAAGTCTTTTAAGTGATTCTATCTCTTTGTGTAGGAGAGAGATTTTAAGAAAAATGATTTTCAAAATAGTTAATATTTATGCTTATGAATGCTTGTTCTTCAAGTTTTTAGTTCCATGCCATGTATTCGATTTATTCTTTCTCTTTTTAATCTTTTTTAATAAAATTATTTTGTTAGAGCTTTATTGTTACACATGGTAGTTGGGTTCATCCCAACAAACTCATTGCATCAGCACAATCAGGGCACAATCAGGAGCCACTTGTCAAAAGAAACTAACTTTATTTTTAGAACCACACATGCCAAACAAAACAGCCTCTCAGGAAAAACCCTCAGAGCCTCAACTGCCACCACCGGCTTTCCACAAGCCTCCCTCTCCCACACAAGCTTCTCTCCACCTCCCACAATCCTCCTGCTCTTGAGGCCGATTGGCTGGGTCACGTGGGCGGAGCCAAAAAAGTCCCCCAATGAGCAGCTCCGTGGTCTGAAAGGGCAGGGGAACAGCCCAATGAGCATCACCGCAGAGGAGCCAATCGGCTAGATGTTGCTGGGGCCGAGGAGCCAATCAGCTAGATGTTGCTGGGGCCGCTGTGAGCCAATCATCAGCCAGCAGCTGGAAGTTTGCTGGCAGCTGGAAGTTTGCTGGGGCCCCTTTGGCTGTGGCTCTCAACAGCATCTGACCCTGGAAATTGCCCTGCTTCACAATCGTCGGTTTCAGGTCAACTGAGGAGTCTTGCCAAAGGCACCTGGAGAATCACAACCCCCTAGTGCCATCTCCAACTGCTCCCTGCCGGCCCAGTGGGTAACAGACCCTGGGGTATGTCGGCTACCCCACTGGAGCACAGGGAGGTCTCCTGGTGCTGAGGGATCAATATGTGGTGGAATCAGGACCAAAGAGACGATGGTTCAAATTCCAGCTCTACTAAGAGTAAAGGGGGTATTTAACATCCACATCAGTATATGAGGGTTACTCCTTGAATGACTGTAAGTGCCATGCTTTTTAGCCATCTTTCTTTGTCTCCTGTTCTTCTTTTCAAAGCCAGGAAGCTTTTCCCAGCATTTCACACTCCTGCAAAAATTATTAATTGAACACTTATTATATATCAAGAACTGTTTCAGAGTCTAGGGATACAAACAAATCCGCTTCCCTACACACACACACACACACACACACACACACACACACACACCACAGTATTACATCTGGTAGCGATAAATGCATGAAGAAGAATAAAGTAGTAGGGTGTGTGACAGGTGACACTGACTGTTCTGGATGGAGAACTTAAGGAAAGACTCTCTGAGGAAGTGACATTGAGCAGTGCTTAATGAAATGGAAAATCTGATCAACCAAATGCCAGAGGAAGACAATTCCAGACACAGGAAATGGCTGGTGCAAAGGTTTCATGTCTCTGTGTGGCAGGGACATCTCCCTTTTGGTCTGGAATTTGTGCAACTGTCTTGCAACACTTTCTCTTTTTTACATTGCTTTGTGGTTTTTAAGGTACATATTATCATTCTTATACTAAAATTTCCTTGAAAGCAACATCTATAGTTGACCCAGTTAATTTCCCTTGTTAGGCTTTGCATATTTCCTGACACACAGTAGATACTCAAGAAATCAGAAAGCATGGGTGGATGGTAGGGTAATGAATGGCTGGTTATATTGATTGGTGGCTGGAGGGACCAAAGAATAAGATGAGATGCCCATGATCATTTCCAGCCCTCCAGT